>NC_066509.1:12580668-12583168 GCF_024679095.1 Eriocheir sinensis
CAACATTACAACCTTTCACCACAGCTAACCACGCAATTCATCACAAACTCCATCACCACCAGCATCACCTACAACCAAAGCATCATTACCACCACACGACATCACAATACAACCAAACACTTCCTCCTTCATCACTATCATTATCACCATCGTCTGTAGCAGCGTCTAGCCGGCTTTTTTTTTTCCTTTTTTTTTTGTTATATTGCCCTTGAGCTGTCTCCCTTGCTGAAAATAAAAATCTCCACAACCTACGCTCCTTTCCATCCACCTCCTCCTCCTCCTCTTCCACCCTCATCCTCTTGCACTATTAACACCATCTCTGCTTTTAACCTTCCTCTTCCTACACATCCTCTTTCTTTCCAGTCTCCTCCTCCTCCTCCTCCATCACCATTACCGCAATCTCTACAACCTAGCTTCATACTTTTCTCCACCCTCCTCCTCCTCTACCATCTACCTCCTCTTCCACCACCACGATTTTTTAACTTGCCTTTCCTCCTTTTTCCTTCCTAAATTCATTTATTCCTCCCGTCCCTCCCTTTTTTCCTTCCTTTATCCCTTCCTTCCTTCCTTCCTTCTTACACCTTCCTCTACCGACTATTCTTTTTCCTCTACATTCCTCCACCCTGACGCAGATCTAATGCTTCATCCCTTCCTTCTTTCTTTCTTTTTTTTCCTCTCCATCTCCTCGCCTTCTTTTTCCCGCCTCCACTCGTCTCGTAAAAGCAGCCTTGGGAGTTCATCTATGGGAGTAGCGGAGCCATTATACGTATACAGCTATCCATCACGCTCCACTTCTCCTCCACCTCACACCACTTCTTAATCCGCCATATAGACACCGTGAGCCTTGGTGGTGAACGGTCTGCCCTTTCCTTTTTTTTTTTTTTTTTTTTTTTTTTTGTTAGTCGTGGTTTGGTCTCCGTTCTCGTTTCTTTGGTTTCCTTTTTTGCTCGCTCACTTTTCTTCCCTGTCTGTTGTTCTCTCAAGTGTGTTTGTTTTTCCATCTGTCTCTATTCCTTCATTTATTTTCTCTCTTTCCTCTCTGTTCTATGATATCTAGTTTTCTTTTTCCTCTAATTCTCCTCCTTCTAGAAACCAATTTATTCATGCCATTTTTTTTCTCCAGTCAAATTTTGTTCATTATATTCATCGTAGCTTACTCCCCACTAACCCTCCTATTTCTTTTCATAGCCTGACTCTTTCTTCTCTATTTTTTTCCTCCTTCTAATCAGTCAATATCTCCTCTTAGAGTCCCTCCTCCCCAATCTGCCCATTTCTCCGTCGGCTTCCATCAATCTTTGTGGTTAAAAATAGTTATAGAACTTAAGTTATCCCCGGGCCGACCTTTACCTTTCCTCCCTCCCCCTGCCCCCTTCTATCCCCTTTCCTCCTCCCTTCCCAGCCCTCATCTCCCCTTTCCAGCTACACCCTCCCTCTCTCCCTCCCTTCCCTTTCCCGTTCCTCATCCTTCCCTAGCGCTACTGCCAGACCCTCGATCCACTTTGGAACTGCTCCCTTTCCCCCCTTCTCTCTCTCTCTCTCTCTCTCTCTCTCTCTCTCTCTCTCTCTCTCTCTCTCTCTCTCTCTCTCTCTCTCTCTCTCTCTCTCTCTCTCTCTCTCTCTCTCTCTCTCTCTCTCTCTCTCTCTCTCTCTCTCTCTCTCTCTCTCTCTCTCTCCCTCTCCCTCCTTTGACCTGGCTATTCACATAACCTTTCTCCTGTCCAGAAAATGTCAACCTCGTCTTCATTTCTCTCCATCTTTCACCTCTTTCTCCCTCCCATTCAGACCCGCAACACACTTTTGGAAGATGTGACAGACAGGACAACAGATAGATACTTGTTTTCGGATATGCGTTGTTGGGAACTCCTGGATCTCAGCGGGAAGAATAAACAATCAAATTAAAGCAAGAAATATAGCAGTCAGTTTTCTGAGAGGGCTTGAGTGCTTCCAGGGAATCGAATATTTTCCATAAAGCCGACACAATGAACTTAATTCCCTTCATTTCTCAGTGCGTTTTTCTTTCCTTGTGGCATAATTTTCAAGGGCTCCCGCATTATCTCCCCCTCGTGTGTGTGTGTGTGTGTGTGTGTGTGTGTGTGTGTGTGTGTGTGTGTGTGTGTGTGTGTGTGTGTGTGTGTGTGTGTGTGTGTGTGTGTGTGTGTGTGTGTGTGTGTGTGTGTGTGTGTGTGTGTGTGTGTGTGTGTGTGTGTGTGTTGTCTCCCCCCCTTTCACATCTATCAACATAGTCTGACAATGTTTATTCTACCTTCCTCTTCTAAATGTCGCAGTTCTCATATTAAACTGCACTATACAAATGTCTTACATATACACAAGTTTTCATAATTACATATATATTCTCCAACTTAAATTCTCACATTCCTTCCGCTCAAACCATATATACACGCTCCCATAATTACACGTCTGCCTCGCACACGTGTCTCATATACTGTCTAATAAACACATACGAGTCTACCTCTGCGTCCCCCTCCCCGAAACGGCCTGA
>NC_066509.1:12590668-12598168 GCF_024679095.1 Eriocheir sinensis
TGTGTGTGTGTGTGTGTGTGTGTGTGTGTGTGTGTGTGTGTGTGTGTGTGTGTGTGTGTGTGTGTGTGTGTGAGAGAGAGAGAGAGAGAGAGAGAGAGAGAGAGAGAGAGAGAGAGAGAGAGAGAGAGAGAGAGAGAGAGAGAGAGAGAGAGAGAGAGATCCATATTCCCACATCATAAAACCCTAAAAAGAACGAAAACAGGGCGAGGTCTCAGGTCTATCCTTTAAACTCTACGGCATCATTTTATTATAAGTGAGTGTTTGGCGAGTAAATGTTTTGTCAGGGCAAATAGTGGACCATTACTTAGAGTATTCCCGGGGTGAGGAGGACTGAGGTGGTGAGTTGACGTTCCCTTCCCAAGATACCACTAACCTTCACATTCTTTATTTCAGGTATGTGTCAACCTCCACCTGACATGAGAGTTCCAGTTCTCAACACAAGACTACAAGCTGTTAATAAGGTCGCTGATTAGTGAGTGAGTGAGTGAGTGAACGGGTGAGTGAATGAGTGAGTCAGTGAGTGAGTCAGTGAATAAGTTAGGCAGTTCATTACCGACATAGCAACTGCAACACGTTTTACAATGCATGAAAAAATATGGTATAACACAAAAGTCAAATTGAACACTGCAAACTCCGCAACAACACACACACACCACAAAACAGTTAAAACCACGGTCAAACAACTACAATTAGGTGCTTTTCATTGAGCTGATTGTTTCAAACTAAATAAAAAACACAGTATCCGCTAACAATGCCCAGTGACAGGTAGACTACGAGAGGCTAAGTAGAGGAGACAAGCCGACCACTACCATGTTATACCACACCAGTGCATGCCCAACAAGGCCTAACATTTGGTGGTGATTCGCGTGTTGGAGGCTCGTTAGGTTATCAATATCGCCTTATGAACACCTGTTTGCCCGACGCATTTGCATTGTGTTTACGAAATGCAAATCAAAGCCACAGCCAAGCAAACAATCGCGTCCTCAACCAACAGCGAGAGAGAGAGAGAGAGAGTAATAAACAGGGAAAAAATATAAGCACGCAGATGATGTACTGTGTGTGTGAAGGGAATGAGCGCCTCCCGTGCCACCTCCCTTCCTCCCTCTCTGGGTGCGACGCGAAAAGTAGTAAGGATAAAAAGACAGATGGGAAAGAGGGGAAGCGGGGGAGAGGCGTGATGAAAATCCGTCTGCTTGGGGGGAAGGGAGTGTGCGGGGAGCGCGTGTACGAGACTCGGGGAGATAAAACTGAATGGCGAGCTATAGGCGAGGAACACGACGCCGCTCCTCTGTTGACGCCTCCCGTGCGAGCTGAGGGAAGGGTTTGGGGTGGAGGAGGTTTGGGGTTAACATACAAGCACGGTGGTGGTGTTCTTGTGCCACTGGTTCTTGTTTATATGAGTACAGAAGATGGTTAGAAAATGGTTTGGTGTTTCGGAGTAATGTAATGGCAGGGTTTGAGAGTGGAAGATTTTGGGGGTTAATATACAAGTAGGATGGTGTTCGTGTGTCGCTGGTTCTTGTTGATATGAGCGCATAAGAAGGTTTGGGGTTTCGTAGTAATGTAATAGCGTGATGGCACCCTTATTTAGAGAAAGTCGGAAAGAGTTTAGGGGTGGAAGAGGTTTAGGATTAATATACAAGCAGGATGCCAGCGTTCTTGTATCACATGTTCCTGTTGATATAAGCACACAGGAAGGTTTGCTGTTTAGGAGTAATATTATGGCATGAAAACGCTCTCATTTGTTAGAGAGTTTAGTGTAGGAAGAGTTTTGAGGTTAACATACCAACACGACAGCGCGGTTCTGTTGCTGACGTGACGATACAAAAAAAAAGCGATGGTGTTGTGGGATATACGTACCAGCAGTTGTGGGTAGGAGTAGAGGAAGGTTAAGCGTGGAGGAGGCTTTCAGATTAATAATTTAACATGAGGAAACTTTTCTTTTGCCGGTTCTTCGTATGAGTCGAGAAAAAGGTTTGGGGCTTAACTACTAACAAAATGAGGGTTTCCGGTTGGCATTTTCTTTTTGAGCTGAAGGAAAAAAAATCGATGTGTGGCAGAGGCTTGGGGTAAACAGAGCAAACATAACCTCCCGAAAAACAGTTGTACGTGTGGGTTTTCCGTTTCATCTCGTCCGCGGCGGTAATAAAGGTGGAAAGTGTTATGAGGACGTGTTAAAATTGAAGCATGTTTCCCTGCCCGACACAGCCCCACGTCACGCCTCACTCCCTCATGCATTCCCTCTCCCCTCCACGACACGAGTCCGTTTTGTTTTGTTTTGTTTTTTGTTTTTCCTTCATCGTATTCCACTCCCTATGCTCTCTCTCTCTCTCTCTCTCTCTCTCTCTCTCTCTCTCTCTCTCTCTCTCTCTCTCTCTCTCTCTCTCTCTCTCTCTCTCTCTCTCTCTCTCTCTCTCTCTCTCTCTCTCTCTCTCTCTCTCTCTCCCTGTTCCTCCCTTTCCTTACCCTCCCTTGTCAATTTTCTCATCCTTCCTTCCTCTCCTTATTCTTCCCTGTTCCTCCCTTTCCTTACCCTCCTGTCCTTTTCCTCTTCTCCTTTCGTCCTTTTCCTCCGTCTCCCTTTTCTACCCTTCCTCTCATAATTCTCTTACTCTCCCCTCTCCCTTTCCTCCCTTCCCATCTCTCTCTTTCTCCCTTGCTCTTCCGTGTCCCTCTCCACCCCTTCCCTTTTCCATCTCGCTTATTCCCCTCCGTCTCTATCCACCCCTTCCCCCTTCCCACTCCCTTTCCTCCCTTCCTCTGTGCCCCCCTCTCCCTTACCTCCTCGTCTCTCTTCACCCTTCCCTCTTCCCTCCCCTTTCCCCTCCCTTGTCACTCTCCACCTCATCACTCCTTTCATTCCCACTAACACACTCCACTCCCCTCCCCTCCTCCCTCCACCCCCCCTCCCTCTCCCAAACATACACATACACACGCATACCCATTGCTACCATTTCACCCAACATACTCCCCCCCACTGTCACAAACACGCACGTTACTCGCTTCACTTGACTTGCATTATACTGTTCCATATTCGAAGTTCATTTAGCAAACAACTCCCAGGCAAGGCACGGCGAACGGCTGCGTCTGGTGCAGTGTTTGCTAGTCAACGGTGAGGAGGGATTCTTTGCTCGAGTCAACAAACGTGATTAGCCAGGAATGATGGGTTGATTAAGCAATGCGTTTCACTGCAAATTGGACTCCACTCAAGCTAATCCAATCAAAGCTATTAGTCCTCCCAGCCACAGCGAAGGCGGGAGAGGTAATAGGAGTTGTCTAGGTGTGTATAGGTGCTGGAGTAGGGAAGGCGCCTGACTGTTGTATCGCTAAGCCACTTCCTCTTGCCTTCATGATGCTGGAAGCAGGTCAAGAGGCTTCAATAACACCGAGAAACTAAGAAAGTTATGCAAACGGGTCAGAATTAGGATGCTGCGTTAACACTAATATGATTAATAAAGTAGTAATTGCAAAAGAGAGAGGCACAATACTACATACTGTATTACCGTGACTCATTGCATTCGCTCCTTAATACAAAAAATATTTAAAAATTGGGTTATTTTCCAAACACCGAAAGAAAAGAAAAGGAAAATTGAGGTAAAAAGGGAAAGGATAAGCTAAAAATGTGAGCTTATGTCTGTATCCTGCAAGGAGGAGCGGCCGTAGGTAAGTAGGTAGGCAAGAAAAATAACTGGGGTAGTAATTGTAGGCTTGTGGCTAAGGGGAGATTTAACCCTGACAGGCCCTCTTTCTTCCTCCTTATCGTGAAGGAAAATTAAGATAGTATGTGTTTTTACCCAGCACGGAGGAGCCTCAGTAGGTAGGTAGACAAGGAAAGTATCTGCGGTAGTAATTTTATGCCTGTGGCTGAGGGGAGACTTAACTTTCCCCCTCACAGCGAGGGAAAATTAAGAAACTGTGCTCGTATCTAACATGAAGAAGTCTCAGTAGGTAGGTGGACAAAGAGAGAATCTGTGCTAGTAATTGTAGGCCTGTGGGTGAGGGGAGATTTAACTCCGGCAGGCCCCCTCCCTCCCCCCCACCGTGGAGGAAAATTAAGAAACACTGCAGCACGGCTGATGACAATACCTCACGAATATCAGGTAATTGTGGCTTAATTAGAGTCGGCAGCACGGGAGTGAGGGAACGCCGGGCCCCTCCATCGAGAGCGGCGGGAGGAGAGGGAAATGGAGAGGGAAAGGAGAGGGAATGGGAGGGACACGCACGGCCAGGAAGCTATATTAGGTTTTAACGAAATATAAAAAAAAAACAATTAGGTATTTCCCGGCCGTCAGTGTTCAACTAGACACTCTAATTCTGATATGAATACATAATGGCTCCCCTTTATTATGCTGTGAGTTTCAACATCACATAAATCATTCTGCAATCTACCTCGTCGGCAGAGCGTTAGCTACACCTTTCCCGCAATAACTACCCTCGCTGTGAATTAAATGAAGTAGTACACAACAGCCGCGAGTGTGGAAGAGGAGGAAGAGTGGAGGACAGACAGGTGAACGGACGCACGGACAGACACAGAGGCGGAGTAGTAATAATTGAATTATGCAGATGAGGTATTGGCTTGGAGCACCACCCAGCTCCATAGCTCTCGAGGAGTGGAATTCATTGTTCTTAGTAGAGTTACCATAGTATGTGTTCATGCAGGGAGGAAGGGAAGGGAGCGGGAGTGCTGAGGAAGGAGTTAGGAGACAGGAGCGATAAGGCGAGGGGCGTTAAGGAGAGGCAGCGATAAGACCCCCAGACGGGCTGCCTGCTGGAAGGGATTCCTTAAGACGCTGGCGAGGTGCTGTGGCGCTGCCGAGCCCTCCCTGCGGCGGGTAATTGTGTTTGTATGCCAAAAATGACTGACAAAGTGAGAAAGAAAAACGTGGTAGAAAATGTCAGGTAAAAAAAATGGAAACACAAGAGCGAGGAGTGACAAGAAAACCTCTTTAACAAATTAGACGTCAAGATGGGGAAAGAGACAGAGGGAAGGGGAAAGAAAATTATTAGATTTCTCATAAGTTGTCCTCTGGCGACCAAAGTTTTCTTCAGCGAAATCAGCTCAAGGCATTTGGGACGCAAACAGTGCGGCTCACGGGACGCCGAACTCAACTTTATCATCTTTCTATTCCTCGGTAACTTTACACGCTGTACATAAACTCACACACATAAAAAAAAAAAAGGAATTCCGTAGTGCAGTGCGTAGCGCCTTTGCCTCACAACCGAGAGGTCCCGGGTTCGATTCCCAGCGGAGTGGAGACGGATGGGCAGTCTCCTTTAATATCCCCTGTCTACTTAGCAGTGAAGGGGTACGGGGTGTCAGTCGGAGGTTGTGTC
Organism: Eriocheir sinensis; assembly: GCF_024679095.1. NCBI lineage: Eukaryota > Metazoa > Arthropoda > Malacostraca > Decapoda > Varunidae > Eriocheir > Eriocheir sinensis. The sequence goes on from NC_066509.1 coordinate 12,596,003, forward strand.
CCGCTTCCCGGGTGTGTGTGGGTGTGAGGTTTCGGCCGATCCCAGAGATCCATCTGTTGTGAGTTCCAGGCTCATTCGGGGAGGATACTGGCTGTAGATCGCTAGTCAGACCATGGTGAATTACACACACACACACAAAAAAAAAAACACACACACACACACACACACACACACACACACACACACACACACACACACACAAACGCATCCACTACACAAGACTCGTTCAGCGATAACGTACGACGATCCAAATTTGAATAGTTTGTCGTTCTCTTTCCCGAACCCTGAATTTAAAGAAGCTATAAGAAAATATCGCCGCCATACGTCACGACTGATAAAGTGGCCGAGCAGGGAGGACAAAAGGTAGAGAGAAAGAGACTCACTCCCCTTCCTTTTGGTTCAAGGTTTAACAGAAACCCTACGATCGAAGACAATTTATTATTCACGTGCCAAAGATGTTCCTGAAAAAGACTACTACGTCAGCCCCTACCACTCCAGCACGCACGCACGCACATCGAGCCATCTTCGTCCCTCCACGCCCATCTTTCTGGCGATTGTCCATGTCAATCGTACCCTGACTAGCCTTGCCCCGCCCAGCCCACCCTCACCCCTTGCACGCTGTAAACGAACTCCGCCCAGTCCCTTCTAGGTTAAGCTGGATATTATATTATGCTAGGCTACGAATTGAGGTTGAACTACACTTGCTTCGTTCGACCCATGGCACCTTCACCCTCTCCACTGCAAATGACCCTTACCATACGACTTTGAATTTAAAACCAGCAACGACCCCACCAAGGCCACTCTACGATTCCTCCACTGATAGCCCAGCCCACCTTCACTGCCTCCAAAGCGTAAACAACCTTCACAATACGACAAAGCTCCTAGCATCAGCAAAGACCGCATCCAGTCCATTTTAAGACACCATCCCGAAGGGTCCAACTGTCCCCTTCCAGGCCACCCTCACTCATGCTAAGCCTCCTAGTTCACCCTGAGGCACTATGGTCTATCCAGCCACGCCTGACTCAATCTTAACCATTTTCTAACTGATCCAGCTCGACCAGGTAGCCAATACAGACCAGCACTCAAACAGCCGCCCAATCTTCCTCGTAACCAAACTAATTCAGTCCCCCCTCCCAAGTTCAGTCGATTCGTCTTTACCGTACCCAGTGTTAATACCCAGTGTAGCCAAACCCATCATATGCAGACACTATTATGGCCCCAGTCCACCTCCTTGTATTCAACTGTACCCTATCAACTCCCCAATCCAACCACCCAACCCTCAACTATACCCAATCTAGGCCCCAGTCTAACCAGCCCACTCGACTGTACGCAATGTTGCCCACAGTCCAAGCAACTTTATTCAACGGTACCCACTCCACCCTAGTGTGGCCAACCCAACTCGAATGTTCCCAGTCCAAGTCTCGTTCACCCCAATCCAGGTATCCCTTCCTATTGTACCCCACTGAAGCCCGTCGCCACAAATCCAGCGCCGTACCCCAGCCAGCCCCGCCCAAAATACCTCCACCGCCTCCGTCCCTCGCCCATATACGGGAGGCGGGAAAATGGTTGTCTGACGCAGCTGTAAGAGCACTGAGCCGGAACAGGAGTATCAAATAAACACAGATAAAAGCCACACGTAAATGGAGGAGTGGCGAGATGAATTGGTTTGTTTATGTTCCCTCCTGTCTCCAGATCAACGGGGCACAATAGAAGGGGAGCCTCCACCACGGAGTGTTCTGTCAGTGCCACTTCAAGGCCATCACAGTTTATGGCGTTGAGATGACTTTAACGTGGAGACTTTGACCTAAGAACGCCTGAGAGGCACTAAATAAACTGGTTTGTGTGTTGCTTCCGGTGTGGAGATCTGCAAGAAACTTTTTTCGCAATACCCCTTTGAGCACTTATTATATACCATCGCCGCTTGAATGCCACTATAAGCTACGACTCCTGAGGGACACTTATCGAAATACTTGCCCTGAAGGACTGGTTTGCATGTTGCTTACAACGTGGAGACGTACACGACACTTCCATCAGTATCCCTTGATCACATGATACCAACGCAGATCCAGTGCCATTAAATGATATGACACCTAGAATACCAAAAGACCTGCCCTGAAGAACCGGTTTGTATTTTGCTTTACGCGTAGAGACCAACAACACATTTGT
>NC_066509.1:12600668-12680668 GCF_024679095.1 Eriocheir sinensis
TAAACAAAGAGGAATCGAGAGAGAGAGAGAGAGAGAGAGAGAGAGAGAGAGAGAGAGAGAGAGAGAGAGAGAGAGAGAGAGAGAGAGAGAGAGAGAGAGAGAGAGAGAGAGAGGAGAGAGAGAGAGAGAGAGAGAGAGAGAGAGAGAGAGAGAGAGAGAGAGAGAGAGAGAGAGAGAGAGAGAGAGAGAGAGAGAGAGAGAGAGAGAGAGAGAGAGAGAGAGAGAGAGAGGTTGTGTGTTGTCAAGTACGGACGCCTCTTTGTGATGTGTTTTCTGTGTTTTGATCCTGTGTTGAGGCTGGTGGGTGGCTCGCTTTGTTGGCCCGTGCGAGGTGGAGGGAGTGGGTGGAGAGGGGGAGGGGGAGAGAGGGAGAGGGAGGGAGGAGGGAGAGGGAGAAGAGAGAGGAAGAGTGAGGGGAAATCTTTTGCCTCTCATCATCGTCTTTGTGTGTGTGTGTGTGTGTGTGTGTGTGTGTGTGTGTGTGTGTGTGTGTGTGTGTGTGTGTGTGTGTGTGTGTGTGTGTGTGTGTGTGTGTGTGGGGGGGTATAATAATAAAGAAAGAATAAGAATATAATAATAATAATAATAATAATAATAATAATAATAATAATAATAATAATGATAATAATAAATGGTTCATTCATTTGTTGGCAGCCATAAGGCTGAAAATACACAAAGTACAATAAGATTCATGTGATGAGTAATGGGAGAAGTGGGGAAGGGTGGTGTGTGTGTGTGTGTGTGTGTGTGTGTGTGTGTGTGTGTGTGTGTGTGTGTGTGTAGTTCCTTTTCACGATTTTGCTTCTCTTCTGCTTTTGTTTCATATGCACCAGTCTCTCTCTCTCTCTCTCTCTCTCTCTCTCTCTCTCTCTCTCATAAACACCAAGAAGCATACCCGGTCACGCCCCGTCGGCCACGTGTAATTTACGGAGATGCTTTCCGAGGGACGAAGAGCAAACGGGCCGCAACCTGTCACCCTTCAAGAAGCACGAAGCCCGATGGCGGGGGTGAGGCGTCGCTGCTGGATCAAGAACCGTATTCCTAGGTCGTTATTGTCAGACGCTTCCCCCTTTCACATCAACTATTTCCAAAGGCCGAAAAGGAGGCTGATCGGGTTTTCAAGTGTTTTTTTCACGTTCACGGTACAGAAGAAGGGTCACACTACCACTATGGTCAATAAAATACCCTTAAAAATGCCCAAAAAACCTATGAAAGCTTTCTTAATTATGTGTGTTTGGGAGCCGGGGTGTTTAAAAGATATACAGCATATAGGTTTTAAAAATTTTGACACATATTTGACACTGTTTTCGTGGGAGTTGCGGGCATTTCTATTGATACGTAGTTTTATGGCCCTGGTGGTACTTTGACTTTTTTTCTGTGCCATGAACCTAAAAAAACACTCATGAGAACCCGATTGATCTCCTTATTGGCCTTTAACAATAGTTGATGTGAGGGGGGGGAAGCGTCTACGAAAACCAACCTAAGTGAAAGTGCCTTGGCGTTGTTTTCATGTTTAACAGCTGATCAGTTTTACCGAGGAGACAATATGGCCCAAAAGAAAGGAAAAAGAAAGAATATATAAAGAAAAAATGGAAGCTACACCCCAGTTTTCAGGTGTGTATGGGGCAGGGAAAGTGAACCATGAATCGTCTTACCTGAGGAACCGCGGCCACGTGTGTCATCAAAAGGTGTGTGAGGATCATAGCGGTGGAACAACAGCGTGGGAGGCGTGTAGGGAATGCCACTTCAGCCACCTCCTCGTCAGCGTAAAAATATTCAAGTTCTCCCTTCCATAAATATGAGGCCCAAGCCTGGTCAGTTGAAGCTTCTTTCCAGCTCTTCACGTCTATATTTGTCGCCACTATCTGGGTCCGAGTCTGCTCAACTCTCACACGTTATAAGTTCCTCTCTCCGTGTACCACCGTTCTTCCCTCTCCCTATTACCCCCCTTGAGTGATTCCCTCCCTCTCCTAATATAACTTTTCTTACCTACTTCATCATTTCTCTCTCTCTCTCTCTCTCTCTCTCTCTCTCTCTCTCTCTCTCTCTCTCTGACAATTTTTCCCTCTACACTGTCTTTCTTTCTCCCCTACATCAAATTTCCATGTAGTAATTTCTATCCATTTCTTATGTAACTCCCCTATTCTCATCTACTTCTCTCCTACCCACTATACAATTTTTTCCTCCTCCCTTTTCTTGTGTTAATGTCTTTCTCTTTCCTTATGTAATTCTTCCTACACACACACACACACTCTCTCTCTCTCTCTCTCTCTCTCTCTCTCTCTCTCTCTCTCTCTCTCTCTCTCTCTCTCTCTCTCTCTCTCTCTCCGTTTTTAGTTGCCTCCTTTTTCTCCTTCCTTGGTGTTAGTTTAGAGTCGATACGAGATTTCTTTTGGTCCCGGGCTGACTGACTGCCTCGTATACCGCGCACATTACAGATCCAGCGGCCGTATTTCGTTTTTTATGACAGGAAATTGTGATTTTCCACGTAGTACAAACCCTCCAAGGTCGGGGAAAAAGTGTACGCTTCGGGAACACAAACACGAAAAAACAAATATACGGTTTCACCTCCCCTCGCGCTGCCCTGACATTAGCGAGAGTTAGTGCCCGATACGGTTAGTTTCATCTTACGTGTACAGGTATGGCGCTCTTACCTGCACGAACGCGGTAAGGAAGGAAGGAAGGCAGGTGTGTGTTTGTACAGTGAGGAAGGTCTCTTATCCCTCAGCCTTGCCGGGTACTTTACGGATCCCCCATCAATTTGTCTCCCTCCTTATGTGTTCCAGGCTCAGACGGGCGTGATAATTCCTTCCGAGAACTTGTGAATGTATTGCTCTATATCTCCTGCGGTGGTTGTTGTTGGTGGTGGTGGTTGGTGGTAGTGGAAGATCTATATTGTGAAGTATTATAAGAATTCTCATCACAAACCACAATTACTTTATATACCTTAATAATTGATGCTAACAACGGTGGTTTATATAATGGGGAAAGTTAAATTCGAGTGTAGTTTAATTTTCATATGTGTCGTCTCTCTCTCTCTCTCTCTCTCTCTCTCTCTCTCTCTCTCTCTCTCTCTCTCTCTCTCTCTCTCTCTCTCTCTCTCCATAATCACCCTCTGAATTATCAACCTTCCACTTCCCTTCCTCCCTCTCTTTGTTCTTCCTCGTCTTCGTCCATATTATCCACAAATTGGTTGTTATTACCCTCCTCCCTCTTCTCCCCTCTTCCCTCGCCCCCTCCATGCCCTTCTTGAACCCCTCTTGTTCCCCTTCATTAAGTTCGGTTAGCATTTTCAAACTTCATTCCCGCGGTTTCTCTTTCTGTTCCTCCTTTTTTTTTCTTTCTTTCTTTCTACATATTCCCATTTTTACACTTTTTTTTACCCTCGTGCTCTTTACTCCACTGCTTTTTGTCTTGTCTTCGTGTCTTCTTTTTTTTATGTAATCCTCTTTTTCCTATTTTTATTGTTGCTAATGATTTGGGTTTTTCTTATCCCCCTCTCCCGCTCTTGTGTTTTTTCTTCCTTCCATATTCTTCTTATTTCCATTGTTTCTTCTACTAATATTATTTGTTCCCTTTATCTTTTTCCTCTTCTTCTTCTTCTTCTTCTTCTTCTTCTTCTTCTTCTTCTTCTTCTTCTTCTTCTTTTTCTTCTTCTTTTTCTTCATTTTCCTCGTCATCTTAAGTAGTTCTATTTTCATCTTTCATCTATTGCCGTCCTATTTCTTTTTTTCTCTCTCTTCCACGAAAACCGGAATCCATCAAATTGCTACCTTCGTCCCTCTTTCCCTCCCTCCCTCCCTCCCTATTCCAAGTCCCTTCTTTACTTCTCATCTCCCGCCACCTCTCCTTTTCGTCCCTTGCCAACCCTCCCTTCTCTCTCTCTCTCTCTCTCTCTCTCTCTCTCTCTCTCTCTCTCTCTCTCTCTCTCTCTCTCTCTCTCTCTCTCTCTCTCTCTCTCTCTCTCTCTCTCTCTCTCTCTCTCTCTCTCTCTCTCTCTCTCTCTCTCTCTCCCTATAAACCTCGTCCCCTCTTTCTCTCTCTCTCTCCCTCCCTCCCTCTCTCCTCTAGTAATGAAATGGATTGCCAGACGAAGCACCATCGGCCTCCATACTTCTTCGCACCTCCACATTTTTAGGGCGGTGAAATTTAGCGTCTGTACAAATCTTGGAAGTCCTGATTACCTCCCCGCCGACGACTGGCTGGCTCCCTCCCATGATTCCCGCCGGAGAGTAATGAAGTGAACGAATCGAAGGGAAGTTTTAACAAGCATGGATCTTTCACTGGGTTTTTTGTGAGTTTTATTTTTTCCCCCTTTTCATGGATTTTTTTTATTCCCCGACTCGAGTTTTTGAGCAGAATGAATTGAAGGAAAGATTTTACAGGCGTCGATTTGTCACAAGATTCTTAGGGTGTGTGTGAGGGTGGAGGGAGTGGGGAGTGTGTTAAACGGGGTTCCTTTTCAATATATTTCGACTTAACTTTTGAGCAGAATGAATTAAAGCAGAGTTTCAACGTGCTTGGTTTTATTTCATACAGGAAATCTACGGTGCATTACCATTTTTTTTTTTTTTTTTTTTTTACTCAACTCGTTTTAAGCTCAATAATTCAAAGGGAAGGTTTTTTTTTAATATTTTACGGTTTCATGTTTAACTGACTTTCTTTTTTACTGTCATTCTTTTTTCAACTTGAGCTTTGAGGTGAATCAAGTGAAGGGAAAGTTATATTCTACTGTAATTTAGTGCGTTTTCTTCCTTTTCGTGCTTTCTTCACGCGAGTTTTGAGGTGAACGAACTGAAACGAAGATTTTATAAGTATGAATCTTTTTACTGAATTTCTCCTGTGATTTACTCTTTCGTTCTTTTCCTCTATATTTATTTTCACCTTCAGTTAAACCTACAACAAAACGAAAGTAAGTTCTTTATACAAGCATGCATCTTCTACTGGCTTCCTACGGTCGTTCCCTTTCCTTTCCACTCCATTTATCATACTTCTTAACTTGAGAAAGAAAAGCAAAAAGTTAAAAAAAAAGTTCCCCATTCATCATATTCTGCGAACTTAAATATTAATAATTCCAATTCGTGTTGCCTCGGTAATGCAGCTTTTCTTCGTAATTATTCTTGGATATCCTTTATTAATTAGGTAAAAATGCCGAGTTAATCATTGTGTGAACTGCACTAGTTCTGCTTCCTTCGAAAACTCCATTCTTTTCGTAATAGTGCAGGGGGAGGGGGGGGGGGGGAAGAGAGAGAGAGAGAGAGAGAGAGAGAGAGAGAGAGAGAGAGAGAGAGAGAGAGAGAGAGATACACAAATGAGAAAAAAACGCAAAAAACTAAAAGGACAGACAGAAGGAACAAAGATAGAGGAAAAGAGAGAATTAATTAACTAATGTACGTATATATGTATGTGTATGTATGTGTGTATGTATGTATGTGTGTATGTATGTATGTATGTATGTATGTATGTATGTATGAATGAATGAATGAATGAATGTATGTATGAATTAATTAATGTATGAATAATGAATGTATGTATGTATGTAATCATGAATGGGTGAATGGGCGGCTGGATGTATGTAAGTACGTGTGTATATATGTATGTATGGTACGTAGGAATGCGTATCCGATAGACAGCATCATTTTCAGCTTTAACTCAGCCTCGCTTGGCCATTTTTCCGTCCGAGCTGCGCCTTTGAATGTAAATAATGTTTTGTAGAGAGGCATTATCCGCTAGAGGGCGTCCCGGTGCAGCCTGTTATCCTGGTGACATTTTCCCTGGAGGGTTTTTGTTGTTCGACACAGGAGGGAGCCGAAGACGAAACCAAGCTTGCAAGGAAAAGCCCGCCCGCCCGCAGCACGCTGGTCCAATGGAGAGAAAAGACAGAGGGAGATGCTGAGAGAATGATCAATATTGGGTTCCGTGTGTCTGGTCTCGTCAAATAATCTCTCCCCCACCGACTCTACCTCACCCCCTCGTCTACTTTCTCCCATCATATCCTTTATCCCCCTTCTGCTTTTAATACTAGACCACTTTCAGCTCAGTCCACAACTCAACAACTATATCTTTACCTATGGATGTTTGGGCAAGGTTGGGATATCCGTACTAGTAAGGAATGGATAGTAATCGTAGTAATGGCAGTGGCGGTATTGGATATTTGGTAAAAGCAAGTGACAGAGGAGAAAATACATCATGGTGTCGGGGTGGTGATGATGTACGGGCCGGAGGGTGTAGGGATAGTGAACAGGTGGCGTGTAATGGTGAGTGTGATTATACTGTTGCTGGTGATGGTGATGATGATGGTGATGGATGACAGAAGATGATGATAATGATGATGCATGTCAGAACGAGAACGACAAGGAGAGGGAGGAGGAGCATAGAAAAATGAGGTGGAGTTAGAGGAGGACGAGGAGGAGGAGGAATAGGGGGAAAGAGAGAAGAAGGAAAAGAAAGAAGAAAGGAGAAAAGGGATGGGTAGGAGAATGAGAATGAGGAGGAAAAGTTGAAGTAGGAAAAACATCACCTGACCACAAATGAAAAACAGCAAAGCAAAAACAAAACAAAAGAGAAAGAAAAAAATAAGGGAAAATGAATAAGAGGACAATACGAATAAATAATAACAGAAAGAAGGAAGAGTAGAAGAATGAGAGTGCGGAGAAGTAGAAAAAAAAACATCACCCAACCACAAGAGAAAAACAGCAAAGCAAAATCAAGGCAAAACAGAAAAAGGAAAATATGGGAACACGAATTAGGGGATAACACGAACAAATAAAAAACAGGACAACCAGCAAGTCCCGTCTCATCCCTCAATTTCCAACTAAAATCTGCTTATACGCTTTAAATTTCATTCCCCTTTACCCCCGCCCCTCCCTCTCCCCCTACCTCAAGCCCTCCCTTCATCCCTCCCTTACTAACTCGCTTCCGCCTCCTCCTCTTTCTCCCTTCCTCCCTTCCTCTCCCCCTCTGACTCAACCCCTAACCTCAATCTTCACCTCTTACTCACCCGGACCTCCTTCTCCTCCTCCTTCTCCTCTTCCTCCTCCATTTCCCCATTCACTTCACCTTCTGACTCTCCCCTCGTCCTTTATTCCCAGCTCCACCCCTCCCTCCTCCTTTTTCTCCCGCAATACTCTTTCTTCCCCTCACCTCCCCCCCTACCAACTACTCCCTGCTCCTCCTCTTGCTTAACTTCACTTCCTCCTCCTCCTCCCTACCGTATCATTTCCTCCTCCAACCCTCCACCCATACCTAAGATACCCTACCCCTTACCCCTCCTCCTCCTCCTCGTCATCCTACACCCACCCACCCAAGTAACTCTCCCCCTTACCCCACGTCTCCTTCCTCTTCCTCCACCCACCCACCTGTCCTTATGCATAGCTGGGGTGCCGCGCGCAGACGGAAGCCTCCACAAGACCCTTAAGCCTACGCCTGAAAAGTATAGGAGTGGCTGGCTTATGTGCACACAGGGAGAGAGCGGCTCCTCCAGGGACACGCCGCCCCACCTACTTAACAATGTGTGCACTGCTGTTGTGGCTGTAAAGTTTGGAGGCGAGCCACCGACGAGATAACAGACCCATGAGTAGAGGAGCAGGAGGAGGAGGACTTGAAGCAGCAGGAGCAAGAAGGGTGTTGTGGAGGAGAAAGAGACAGAGCAGTTTGTTGTAGTGGGGGAGTAGGAGGAGGATGGCTGTGCAGGAGGAGTGAGAAGTGGGCGAAGTTGCGGTGGTGGGGAGATAGGAGAAAAGGAGAAAGAAGTTGTGGTGAGGGAGGAGGCGGATAGGGTAGAGTTTATGGTTGTGTAGGAGTAAAAAAATGGTGGTTTTGAAGGTGAAGAAAAAGGAGAAGGAGGAGGAGCAGAAGGAGGAGGAGGAGGAGGAGGGGGTGAAGGAGTGGAGAAGGAGATTATGGAGCAAGGAAGGGATGTAACGCCAGAAGGGAGTTGGTAAGAAAAGTAATAGTGGCATTAAATTATTAGTTATTTTTATATTATCATTACTACATTATTAGTACTAACAATAATAATAATAATAATAATAATAATAAGAATAATAAGAATAAGAATAAGAATAAGAATAAGAATAAGAATAAGAAGAAGAAGAAGGAGTAATAACAATAATAATAATTTAGTCTAACGTTTCTCCGCTGGGAAATAAAAACCCGTTGCGGACACTTTGATACCCGGGAGTGAAAAGAAAATACACTCACCACACAGCACTCGTTAGGCCTAGCAGCTTGACTTCCATTCCCTCACACACAGGAGAGAGAGAGAGAGAGAGAGAGAGAGAGAGAGAGAGAGAGAGAGAGAGAGAGAGAGAGAGAGAGAGAGAGAGAGAGAGAGAGAGAGAGAGAGAGAGAGAGAGAGAGACTTGCACACACACACACACACACACACACACACACACACACACACACACACACACAGAATGATAAACAAATATATACCCAGAAAGAAAGACAGACAAATAGACACGTAATCAGACAGAGATGGACACACACCGACAGACAGACAGGCAGGCCAACAGACAGACAGACAGAGTGACGGGTGACGGCTGCAAATAAACTACCGGTAATACGATTTGGAAATTAACAAATGCGCCTCATGATCACCATAAAAAAGAGGACATAAATAGCAAATGGTGTGAGTAGTGTGACGTGGGGGGAAAAGGGGTGGCAGGGGGTGGTGTGGTTAGTGGTAGGTGATATCGATCTGGCTGGTGTGGTTTGGTGCGGTGGTGAGTGGTATGGCGTAAGTGGTATAGTGTGGCTGTAGTAATGTGGTGTTGGGTGGTGTGGTGTGGTGATGGGTGTGCGGTTTAGTGTGGTGTGGTATGATTCTGGCTGATGTGGTGTTATGTGGTGTGGTATGGTGCGAGTGTGGTGTGGTTAAATAGTGTTAGGTGAGCAGGTTATGGTATGGAAAGCAATGATGGGGCGTGTGGTGTGGAGGTGGTATTAGGCGTTTTGGTGGGGTAGGGCATGCTATGAAGATGACGGCGTGTGTGGCAGTGCAACGGAGTGTGATGTGGCATGTATCGAGCGGGATAAAGTGTTGGTGCCGGGTTGTGTTGTGTTATGCAGTGTTATGGTGTGTTAATTTCATTGTTGAGGTGCGTCATGCTGTTCTGTGCATTATGTTGTATTGCGTCGTGTTCTGCTGTCGTTAATAAGGTTCTGCTGTGTTGTGTTGTGCGTTGTGTTGTTTTGAGTTATGTTATGATGAGCTAAGACGTGGATTAGAGACGATATCACCTACGCAGTTACCCTCGATACCTTTCACCCAGGCAGACAGAGCAGAACCATTACCCAGTTGCCCAAATCGAGAAACACCCGCACAGAACAAAAGCAGCAACAGCCACAACCACCCCTTACGGCATTCCCTGCATTATAAAAGGCCTTACAATATTCCGCAGTAAATTTTCAGTCACCGGGAATGAATAGAGCGCTGCATGCAATATCCTCTTGAAAAAGTATAATGGCGTTTGCGACGATAAAGTAAAACATAATTCGAGGCGTAAAAGATTTAGATCGCCGGGGCTAGAATGGGCCTTTTTTGGGGTAACCTCGTGCGGTGTGTGTATACTCTGCGGTGCTCCTACGCTGCCTGCCGCTGGAGCGAACGCGCCGTTTAATAAAGCAGTCGGTCGGATGAGCAATCACCAATTACACGCGGAAAGAAAAAGAAGTAACAGAAAAGAGAGGCACGAGTGGAATATGAATGTCGGGTGGAATAAAAGAAGCTTAGAGTTGAATTATCGATTAACTTGGGGTATTACAGTTTGTGTTTCACAGTCCGCTATTTTTGTGCGTTTTTACAGGAGGGAGGTGGGGGGGGGGGTTGGGAGCGAATGTATTTGTCCATGCGTATGAGAGCACTTAATATATTCTCTCTCTCTCTCTCTCTCTCTCTCTCTCTCTCTCTCTCTCTCTCTCTCTCTCTCTCTCTCTCTCTCTCTCTCTCTCTCTCCAACTCGTCACCTCACATCTACCTTCATACCTCCATCTCTACTTACAAATGCCGATGTAGAAAGAGGAAATATCGAGCACAGTGGGAACTCCCGAAACGCTTCCCGAAACACCACAAATACCACTCCCATGACCCACCCATCACCACCGCCACACCTGGAAATGCCCACTGCCGGCCTTGTGGTGTGCCCGCCGCGCGCCAAGGTCAAACGGTCACGCAGGGGGGCGGGGCTTACTCGTGAACAGGTATTTTTTTCCCTTAATCCTCGACGCCTTTTCGCGTTTTTTTTTTCTGTTTCTCCTTTTAGTAACACTCACGTCATTCGGCCTTGACAAACATTTCGCTCGCTTTGCACGCACGATTTGGCCTTCCGTTCTTATTTGCACACACACACACACACACACACACACACACACACACACACACACACACACACACACACACACACACAGATTATGCAGCTTGAGTGTACTGCCTGGTGATTGCAGGTCCAGCACATGATCAGACTGTTGGACTGTATGAATGATACACACACACACACACACACACACACACACACACACACACACACACACACACACACACACACACACACACACACACATTATTCATTACGATTTTACAAGCCTTTTCCAGTTTGTTACATCATCCATGCATTTCTCGCTGTCTTTCAGTCTCGTTCAATTTCTATCTCATTCCATTTTCATCGGCTTCCTTCTGCTTGCCGTCCGCTCCGTCGTGATTCTGTTCCCCGTGCTTCCAACAAGGCCTCAATACACGCCTCATGAAACATTTCCTCATACCGTACCAAAATAGTTCAGTGGGGGTACTCTCTCTCTCTCTCTCTCTCTCTCTCTCTCTCTCTCTCTCTCTCTCTCTCTCTCTCTCTCTCTGCTATTTATCATGTTCCATCGCTCCTTTTTCCTTCCTCTATTCCCTTGTCTCTACCTCCTCCTCCTCCTCCTCCTCCTCCTCCTCCTCCTCCTCCTCCTCCTGTTCCTCCTCCTCTTCTCCCTCCTCCTCCTTTGTGCAATTAAATTTAGTGTCCGTACTCCCCTCCCTCATGTTCTTTTTATCCCTGCTGAAGTCTGCATCACATTATTCACCTCGGCTCATTCTGCCACCTTTACACACGAGGAAAAGTACAGGTATTTTGCTCTTACCTGTACCCAGCATCTAACCCTCAGTCAGCAGGGTCCAGTAGTATTTCTGATGTTCCAAGAAAGTATATTGTGTCTATTTTGGGTTTTCGTTGCATGGAACGATTTGCACCTGGTTGAGCAAAACAACTTTGTGTTACCCACGAGTACTGCGACTTACGCCTGCAACACCAACGCTATCTTGCCCGGTATGTTCGCCTTTCCGGATGGCCTCAAACTGTTTACATTCAATCCCTTTGATTCCAAATCATAAAATCTCCGTTACATCATTCCTTGCTATATACAGCATACTATCAGAAACTATGATTCAAAGACTGTCAGCCCTTTACAGTTGACCCAATAGCTATGTACAATATTATCATTACACTGTCTTGCTTTGTAAGCAATTGAATAATAAATAGAGTAGCCTACACTGCCCTGCACCACCACTACCACCACCATTACCACCACCCGTCCCAAGCCCACATTAGCTAGCTCTGTACGCCCTCGCCCTCGTGCTGGCCAAAAAAGCCCCGGCCACCCTTCCTTCTTGTGATCTTCATTTCTTTACCCTGCGGTCGTCAGTGGGTGTGTATTAAAGCAGCAGTACTCCTCCCCGGTGGTGGCAGGCCCGTCCGCTGCGTATTGGAAGCCTGTCTGAGTGTGTGTGTGTGTGTGTGTGTGTGTGTGTGTGTGTGTGTGTGTGTGTGTGTGTGTGTGTGTGTGTGAGAGAGAGAGAGAGAGAGAGAGAGAGAGAGAGAGAGAGAGAGAGAGAGAGAGAGAGAGAGTGACGTCCGCAAACAAATAAACAGATAAACGCAGACACACACACACACACACACACACACACACACACACATGCATTCAGACAGAGACAGATACACATACACACAGTAACACAGTATATACAAACACGCTCAAACAAACGCAGGCAGACAGTCACACAGGCACCCAGGGCGGAGTGTGAGGTAGACATGAGCAGGTAACTTGTGTGTGAGGCGCGAAACTTGTAAAATAATTGACGATTTAATAATTATAATCGAATGAATTAAAATGTACGAACAATGGGAATTGGAAACGAAAGACAGTCACTGGGAAAAGAATAACAGAACAATATTTTGGAGGAGGGAAAGCAATGGGGCGTTTCTGATAGGTTTCTGATGTAATGCAGTAACAGGCAGAATCGAGTTCGTGGTGGGGGGGGGGGGGAGGGTGGCGGCGGTGGGGGGGGGGGGAGGAATAAGGAAGGAGCTGGTACTCAGAGCATAGGCAAAGTTGCAATGGGAATCGTGGTAGTGGTGGTGGTGGTTTGGGTAACGGTGATGATATGATTGTGGTGGCGTGAATGGTGGTGATGAAGGCGATGGTGTAACTAATACCTGTGATGGTGATGACAGTGGTAGTGAGAAGGGAAGTGATGTTGGTGTTGAAGCTAATGGTGAATATGGTGGTAGTGACGGCGACGGTGGTGGTAGCAAAAGGCGTATGAGGATGGTGGAGGTTTTTCTAGGTGGTGGAAATGGATGTGTGTGTGGTGGGTGGGAGGGGGACAGCACCGACACCACCAATCCTCGGTATGTCGCTTTCCAAGAGTGAGAGGAAGGGCAGGTGATGATGGGAATATTCTCTCTCTCTCTCTCTCTCTCTCTCTCTCTCTCTCTCTAAAGTCAACACAAAACAATACAGTCCAACTCTTTGTGACTCATATAGAAGCTGTAAGTAATAAAGAGTCAAATTAATGACTTTCCTGCTGTTGATTTTTGTACTATTTTCATATTTTTTCACTCTTCTCTTGACGCCCCGAAGAAGAGGAGGAGAGAAAGCACGGCGTGACATCTGCCATTTGACCGTCTAGTGTGGTGTTGGCGGTGGTGGTAGTGGTGTTGCTACTCCACCGCACGCACGGCCGGGGCCACCCACAACACCACTACAGTCTGTCATCTGATGATTCCGCGAGCATTTAAAAAGCAGTGTTGATCCACAGGTAAACATTCACAAGGGGAATGTTTGTGCTTATTCTACCGAGAATCCTTTTTTATGGGTATGTTTAAGTCTACTTAGAAACGTTTACAAATGAGGATTTTGGGTTCCCTGAGTCAGGATTGCGAGGGAACGTTATCGAGGCTAATCTGATTTTCTGGAGGACATTAACAAGAGGAACATTTCAAGAGGAACGTTTGACAGGAACATTCCTGTAGGTGATGCGCTTTGAAACTTTGCAAAGGAACATATAAGGAGGAACGTTTGCTTCGAAAATTGTGTGGTTTGTCCGTCTAGAAACAAATGGAAAGGAACATTTCAAGAGGAACGTTTGCTTGGAACATTTCTGTGGAACGTTGGCAAGGAAACATTTCTATTTTGTGTGTGAAGGGGAAGGGTGACTGTTAAAAGAGAGTTCTGCCAGAGAGAGAGAGAGAGAGAGAGAGAGAGAGAGAGAGAGAGAGAGAGAGAGAGAGAGAGAGAGAGAGAGAGAGAGAGAGAGAGAGAGAGAGAGAGAGAGAGAGAGAGAGAGAGAGAAAGAGAGAAAGAGAGAGAGAGAGAAGGGGAAAGGGGAAAGGGGAAAGAGGAAGGCTACACAGCTATATTTGGGGGGCGTAAGGAGACAAGGAGTATCATGGCACACATGGTTAAAGCTGTCCTGGCGTGCATTTCTTCCGCGCTGTCCAAAATGTCGTAGTATTTATTCTACAGGTCATACGTTTCCCGGCCGTAATGCCATTGGTCGTGCCGGATGGCCTGACAGCGGGTTATTTATTCATTCAGGTTTTGTGCCGGAGACGAAATTAACGGCGGATGTTATCGATCTAGTTTGTGTGTTTGTTTTGTTTTGTTTTGTGTGTGTGTGTGTGTGTGTGTGTGTGTGTGTGTGTGTGTGTGTGTGTGAGAGAGAGAGAGAGAGAGAGAGAGAGAGAGAGAGAGAGAGAGAGAGAGAGAGAGAGAGAGAGAGAGAGAGAGAGAGAGAGAGAGAGAGAGAGAGAGAGAGAGAGAGAGAGAGAGAGAGAGAGAGAGAGAGATACCTAGACAAGAACATAAATAGATAATGACACCCATACATACTAATACAGATAGGCACGATGCCAAACACCTCCCAAAACAGAATGACAGCTAGACAAAACACACACACACACACACACACACACACACACACACACACACACACACACACACACACACACACACACACACACACACACACATGCACATACACACCAGACACAGACAGCGTATATTACGGAAACCAAGTCAACAGGGGAAATGTTTTATGCATACACCAAACAGTAGAGAGCGAAAGAGAAATACACTCGCCCAGGAAGTTACTGACCCGCCACGTGGTTTCCGGAGGCGAGGAGGCTGCCAAAACATGCAACAGACGAGCCATTCATCTAGAGCGGGCCGGGGGATATACAAACGTCGCCATCGCCTTCTCTAGCGTCTCCGTCTTGCTTCCTTGTAGGAGAAGTATATTGCGTATCTTCTATATATATTTTTTTTTTGTTATGGTGGCGTGTGGTCTGTCACCTTTACCGTAAAAATATGGCCGCGCTGAGGTAGCTGAGGCCCCTGCCGAACGTGAGCTTTAAATTTCCCTTTTCTGAACTGATCTCCGGGCATTAAATTGTCTGATGTAGTTTGTGTATAATCTTTTGGCACACGTGAATGGCCCAATATATTCGAATGGGAACAGGAAGTCGAAATAGCATGAAGGGCGATAATGATGTAGTGTATTGTTGGATTCGTGGAAAAATCGCAATTAGAATATTAAAAAATGTGTAATTCTGTGTGTGTGTGTGTGTGTGTGTGTGTGTGTGTGTGTGTGTGTTGGGGGTGCGGTTGCTGGGGGACTCTGTGCATGGAAAAAGGGAAAAAAGTAAGGGATAAAAATATTATATATATACATACAACTATCACTCCGTCAGTTCGTTGGCACTATCACTATGGCCGGAATCTAATGCCATCACAAACGATAAGGGAGCACACACACACACACACACACACACACACACACACACACACACACACACACACACACACACACACACATACACACACACACTCACAAGGAACAGAGGGACAGACAGACTCAGAATTACACAGAAAAGACAGAAGGAGGGACGGCCGTACAGACTAAAGAGAGAGGCGTGAGAGAGGAAGGCGGGGGAAGAGCATAAAAAGAAAGAAAGAAGCATTATACTTTTCCAAACTCGGAGTAATCTCAAGTCGGGACCATAACATTACGTGCCTTCGCCCTTTCTTCTCATAAATACAAAACCTAATCCAACTCGGCTGCGTCTTTTAAAAGCGGCTAATCAAGAATCAAGAGGGAGCGACGCCACCATTCCCAGCGTGTCTTCCCTCGAGAGAAAAGTCAAGCGTAGCACACAGGAGCAAAAGTTTGGACCTTTCTCTTGAGATCTCAGCCTCGGGAATGACCGTTAGGCACAGATGAATCGGTTTTTTTTTTTTTTCGCCCTAAGAGCCGTACTGCCTCGCCTGGAAGGGCTGAGTGATCAAGTTCAGAACCGACGAGGCTGGGTGAGTGTAGCAGGACTGGCAGGCAGACGCTAAACAAACACGACTGATTAATAAAAAGAATCGTTTATTATTTCGCAAAAGAACCTTATTGCCTCTCCTTGAATGGTTAAGTACAGACTGAATTATCAAGTTCATAAGTGGTGAGGCTAAGTGACTGGAGATTGCCAAGCAGACGCTTGTTACCACGATGGAGTAAATAAAACAAGCACGAGCCATCGGCAAAGGTCACTACCGTCGCTGACGGGTTCAGTGCTGATGCCGCCGATGCTTTGTTCCGCAGCCCTCGCGACTTGACTATATAGAATGGGGCAGTCGGGGAGGCTGTGGTTGAGTGGTTAGCGTGTCGGCCCCGCATTCCGCACGCTGTCTATAATGCGGGTTCGAATCCGCCGCTAACCACCTGGGATTTTTCAGTCACCGCCGAATGGCCTAAGACTACCCACATGCTGTCCTGAAGACCCGGACTTTAGAAGAAGCTGTACAGCGCAAGTGAAATCAAGAATGAGCCCCGGGCAAGAGCCAATAATAATGGCGCCACTATATAAACAATTGCTTGCGCCATGACGGGCTCGGGCCGACCATCAGGCCCCAATGTAATAGCCTACCGGCGCTATAGGCCATATGTAAGAAAACAAAATCAAGATTATTAAGAGATGCAGCCCTCATTCGGGAAATAGTTTTAAATTGGAACAAAATGCCACACGTACCACTCAGGAATAGAACAATGCAACGTATTCTAACACGAAACTTCTTTAAAAAATCACGCTTTGCCTTGACCATTTATGTGTTAGTAATATCATTTCAAACGGGTCGGCCCCTTTGTGCGTGCCTGCAGGCAGCCCTATCTGCCAGCGGTAGTACCCTAAGTACAACAATAACAAAATTGTCTTCACCGCCTTCCAATATACCAGACTCGGCAGTGACATCGCGTGTTACCAATACCAGACCCTTAATTTTCGGGAAGATCATCCATTTCATGCTCTCGTCATCAACAGGCGACCAGTGTCTCCGCTGCCTCCAGTAACTTTAGCTATTCAACCTTTCTTAACTTACGCGGCGATAACTTTGTCGCGTAAGTCATGTTTGTTTAAGGTCGTTTTGCCGTAGCACCTCACGAAGGCTTACTGACAGTGAATTTCTCCATTGGCTGCGTCAAGTGCTTGTTGCCCTCAGTACCGCCTGCCCGGCCCTGTCTTCCATACAGAAACTCCGAGCAGCCTCTCAAACTTACTGCCTCCTGTTTGAAATATGAGGACGTACATTCCGCTAAGAAAGAAAATTATATCCCAAAACATGAAGTAATAGTAAAAAGATCTAAAATATATACGCCACATACGGTTAGTACTGTTCATTCTCTCTTAGTTTCGTCCATTCTTTGCTCCGTAGCAGAGTGCGTACAGTCAACCAGGAATGAATATCCTTCCCAAGGAAATACTAGTAATAGAAAATATATATGTAAACTCCAAAACATATATACAATTAGCTGTATTCATTGTCTCTAGTTCTCGCTCTATCTATTGTCACATTACGAGTGCATACAAGTAAATAAAATTCTACCCAAGGATATGAAGAATAAAATGGTAAAAAAATATACAGTTGGCAACGTTCATCCTCTGTAGTTTTCGTTCTCTCTACTCTATCGTTCATTAGGTGGCCGATCATTTTTTGGGCCACTGTGCAGCCCTTCCACCATGCGGAGCCGGAAACTCCGTGTTCGAGGTCACGTTTACTCATGGCAGCAGCGCCGGGGCTCGCTGTTACTACAACCATTAATGAGGTTTTCTGGTAATTCCGTCAATGTGAGGGTTCGCGGAACACGCCAATACTTACTCAAGAACAGCTCGTGTTTACACATGTGCAGAGCCAACATTAGCACCCGCCGCGGCATGAATCATGGACTCGCCAACCTCCGCCACCCCAGACAGGAAGGAAGACAACTTCTGGCGCTGTCACCGGTATGCCAGCTCCCTTATGGCCCTTTGACCACACTGCCTCACTGCGTACGTTGTTTGTTTCACCATTATTACTATCCGTACCACTATCTTCCGAACTTCAGCCACTAGCAAGACCATTAGCATTCCAACGGATTTACTGCTTCTACTTTCCTCTTCAAACTGTTAGCAGCAGCAATAGCAATAAAAGCAACAGCAGCAACAACAGCAACAATAAGAACAACAACAGCAGCAGAAGGAGGAGGAGGAGGAGGAGGAGGAGGAGGAGGAGAGGGAGCAGAGTAAACAGAGCCAGAAGGCTGGTGGGTTCATGGGTCCTGATGAGCCCGAGTCGCTGACGCAGCCAGTATTGCCCCGCCAGCCACCGTTAATACGTCACCAGTATTGACGCTGAGTAACTGCGTCTGACGCTCAATAGCAGAAGGCAGAGGGCACGGCGGCCGCAACGTCTTACTTGAGTGGGGGAAATTGGCAATAACATGTCAAAACAACAGCAATAAAACCCCACACATGCAATTTAGGTGGCTGCGAACATGGTGGTGAGTGGATGGGCAAACGAAGAAATAGAAATACCCCTGAACTAGTGTAGGATGACGAACTGCAAGCATTTATAGACCTGTGTTTGATACTCGACACCAGGAGCTCGGCTTTCCTTTGACCCTGTGCAGCGTGGCACTGACTGGACAGCTGGCGGCTGGCTGACTTAGTAACTGGATGGACGAGTGAATGGGTGGATGGATGGATGAACTGCTGACTGACTAACTGACTGACTGGGCGACTAACTATCTTGTTAATTGACTGATTAACTGCCTGGCTGGCTGGCTGACTGACTGATTCACTCACTCACTCACTCACTCACTCACTCACTCACTGACTGGCTGGCTGGCTGGCTGGCTGGCTGACTGGCTGACAGACTTACTGGCTGGGAGATGCTACCCCCAACACCCACATAAGAAGCAATCGTTGGAAATAAGTCTTAGCGGAGAGGAGGTCGCCGAGGAGAAGGCTGGAGGGATGCATTACGCCCCTCTCCCCGCCGCCGCCTGGGATGCGTCACTCAGACAACACAAGGACGATCGCCCCCTTGAGGCAATCCGCGCGACACTCGATACAAAGTTGGCTCTTCATCTCAAGCCCGTAAAAACATCCCCTTCCTCGAGACGCGGGAGTCATATTTACTATCCAGACACACCTGCCGACGGAGGCAAAGCCCGGTAAGGCTGCCAGCTTTGAGACGAAACACGAACAGCTACTGAGCGTGACGGAATCGGATGTCAGAAAGAACGTATTGAGGATTGTGAACGGGAGAAACCATACGTATATTGGACAAGTGTCCGAGTACCATTCCCGAAAGATAAGCCTTCAGATCGTCAAAAAGAATAATAGAAATATCCATTTCGTTTGAGAAGCCATACGTAGTTTTCCGGATTACTGAGTACCGCTCCCAAGACGAAAACCCTCAAACTCCCTCCAAATCATGATAAAGTATCGGGAAAGCAGCCTATTACCAACACAATGTACGTTTCCCTGACGACTTCCTTGTAAATGCTGCACCACACATATCTATACCGGGTTCCAGGGTGGAATAGGTATTATAAAAACCCACAAACTCCCCCAATAAAATACAGTACCATGAAGTCAACCCATTACCCACATATTCAGGATTCCCTGACAGATTCCTCCACGTTAACACGGCAGACGCTAAACTAGTGTGGAGACGACGACGACGGTGACGGTGAGGCCAAGGGAACCATCCGTACACAACAAACTTCCGCTCTAATAAGTCTTGAAGTCTGTCAAGAGCAGCAGCAAGACGTAACGCAATTTTTTAACTAATCTAAGATGACAGAATCGTTCGTCTATACTCAGAGAACCTAAAAGTACTTTTGGTGCTTTACGTACACTTGGTGGGGGAGACTGAGGGTAAGGAGTTGAGGAGGTTTTTTTTTTTTCACTGAATATATGGACGTAAGAATAGTGGGTATAAATAAGTAAATAACAAAAAATTAACAAAAAATGCTACTTATTTATATGATAGTGGGAAAAAATGGTACTTTTTTTTTTTTTTTTTTTTTACGTCTGGGCCTATTGCGCCGGTAGGCTTCTTCCCGGTGGATCCTGATGGTCGGTCCAAGGCTTCTTCCCGGTGGGTCCTGATGGTCGGCCCAGCCCGTTCTGGCGCAGGCGAGTGTTTATAGTGGCGCCATCTTGCATTGGCTCATGCTGCCCTCCCGGAGCTCATCTTTAATCCTAGAATCTAGAGTCCGGGTTGATAGGTGGTCTTCTGGACAGCATGTGGGTAGTTTTAAGCCACTCGGCGGCGGCTGAAAAATCCCAGCTTGGTGGCACCGGTCGGGGATTGAACTCGCGTCCTCCTGAACGCGGGGCCGTCTTGCTATCTGTTCAGCAAGGTGATAGCCTTTAAATAAAATAGATGAATGAGTCTCGTCTTCCCTCACTCCTTGGCGTCGCCTGGGAGACCACACAAAAACTGGAGGGTTTATAATGAGTAGCACAGCTTGAAGGACTGTTACGCCAGGTGATTCTGTTACATGAATACACTTCGCCCCTATCGTGTTAAGGATGGTGAGATGATACACAATACAGTGTTCTCCAAGGAAAGGAAAGGGCTGAATGCAGAAACACATCTTTGTATATACTGGAGGAGGGGAATGGAGAGGTAGTTTGGGAAAACATGGAAACATGGAAACATGGACTAGCAGGCAGCAGAAAGCCTGTTGGCTCATTACTAGGCTGCCTGCGTTCAGTGATTTAATCAATCCGTTTGCCATAGGAGTGGCTTGCAGGGAAGGATTAAAGCACTTGTGTACCTACTCTTGGGAACGTTCAGTTCACACCCGTTGCAGCAAAGTGGCGATCAATGCGTTTCTTGAAGGAGTTGATGGTCTCTGCGCTAACCACTTCTGCAGGAAGGCTGTTCCTGTGGCGAACAACTCTATTTGAGAAATAACTCCTGCCGATGTCGGTATTGCATCGCTTTGCTTGAATTGTTTTTCCGTTGTTTCTTGTTCTCAGGTTAGTTTGTAGGAAGGGGAAAGACAGGTTTGGGAGGGAGGTTAGGGGAAAGGTGGAATGGGGAAGGAAAAATGGAGGGGTAAGCTGGGGGAGGGAAGGGGAAGGGTAGGTTAGGGTAGCTAGGGTGGAGGTAAACTATGTGATGGAAAGGAAAGGGTAGGCGGAAAGAGGGAAGAGGAATTGTAGGCCGGGGCAGGGAAGGGAAATGGTAGGTTAGGGAGGTTGGTGGGGAGATAGGAGTAGACTGGGGTGGAGGAGTGGGGTAGGTCAAGGGTGTGTGAAAGATAGGGTAGATTGGGGAAGGGAAGGGTAGGGGTAGTATGGGGGAAAGTAGGGGGAGGGGTTGACACGCCGAGGGCGAGGAGAAACAAACCGTCTGAAACACCCTGAAGAGGCCTCGGAATTTGGCTTCCAGAGGTTTACTGGTGAATGAATCCAATTTCCTGTCGGTGTTGTTGATAGCGACAGGCGTGTGGCGCCGCCAAGACTCGTCCCAAAGGCGTAAAAAGAAGAGTAATGAATGGCGAATCGATGGCCAATGGGAGAGCCTTTAAGACGCGTGTTGATCAATGGCAGCCATCGATTCTTAATGGCCCCTATTTGAGAGGCTTCCAATAAAGGGCATAATGGTGTTAACGGCCGCTGCTCGACATGATAATCGACAAAGGAAGTGGCTGGGGCCGCTACATAGAAAAAAACAGGTACAGCGTGGCTAGGGCTTGTATGCAGCAACCAATATACAAAGTGTTGCTTGTCTGATACGTCAATAAAGAGACGAGACATGCAGGATGAAGCTACTTAGATTAATAAATGAAACGATAGACCTGTATACAGAAAACTGAATACAAAGTGGTGTGGCCCTGTAGTGCTTAAAAATAAGATACAGTGTTGCTTGTCTGATACTACACTCTTATGAATAGACAAAATATAATGGCATGGACGACAAAGCGATAGGAGAGAGAGGGTTTAAAAAAGGATACAAAGTGACAGGCATCTGGACATAGAAGACTAGCAACAAAGTGGTAATGGTCTGTACATAGAAAACTAGATACAAAGTCTTGGCCGTTAATTAAAACATCCATGAAGTCAATCAGGGATAAATCGAAGAAAAATGTTGTACAAAGTGTTGCTCGCCTTGCGCATCAATGAGTGAACGAGATGTACGAGAAGCCCTTCTCAAGTAAATGAACGAGATGCAAGGGAGCGATACAGCGGCGGAGAATGGGATGGAAGGGGATGGAATAAGGAGGGATTCATAAATCTCCCGCCAGATTACAGATTTTTAATCACGGGAGTCACTCTGACGGCCGCGATAAATAATCTAAACAAAGATATATTGCACGAACACTTTATGAACTGGGAAAATATATAAAACAAAAACGTGCACGCGCGGGAAGGTAAAAGAATACACATACAAAAATAATGCCATTGAAACGTGAAGAGATACCAAGAGCTGAACGTATATTATTGAACAGGGGAGTATATTTTCCTTTATGGCTTACTTACTGAGAGAGAGAGAGAGAGAGAGAGAGAGAGAGAGAGAGAGAGAGAGAGAGAGAGAGAGAGAGAGAGAGAGAGAGAGAGAGAGAGAGAGCCAGCAAGACCAAAAGGAGGAGGAGGAGATGGAGGAGGAGGAGGAGGCTAGACACGGCGGGACAAAGAGGACTCACGAGTGTTCCAAAGTTGACTATCACTCGCAGATCGCGCTCTGAATTCTACAAGTTTAATGAATTTAGACAAGAGCGAGGCAGCCAGTCGGGCGTGTAGGCGGCGGGCACAACACACGGCCATGGGTGAGCCTTTTCGCTCCGGCAAACCTACTGTGTTTTACTATTCTGAGAGTGTACAGCATTCGCGGCGCCGCGCTGTGAGAGCAGGTCAGGGGAAGGCAAGGCAAGGTAGGGCAGGGGAAGCGTGTGTGCGTCCACTCAGCCTGATTTCACGGCCCAGTGCATTTAGTGTCCCAAACGGCGTCCTTCACCTTGATTTCAAAGTATACAATAAGCTTGAACCCATGCTAGTATTTCTATCGTGTTTGTTATTCCTCGCGTGTATTTGTATTTGTGATTAGCGCGCGTTCAATGCACTATTCAAACCCTTGGAGTATGCCCGCTTTTTCTAGTTTCTGTATGGACTCAAGGTTGTGATTTAGCCGTATAAACTCTGGCGTTGATATGTATGAACGAACAAGGCAAGGCAGCAGTGAAGGCAAGTCTCAGTTTGTAATCAGAGGAAACACGTCACTCAGACCGGCATAAGCGACGCCTGTTTGACGCAGACGAACCACTGCTGCAGCTCTTACGATACTCATTTCCATTCTTGGCAAGAACCAGTACTACTCCTACTACTGTTGCTACTCTTACTACTATTACCACTTCTACGACTACAGCGACTACTACTACTACTACTACTTCTACTACTACTACTACTACTATTATTACTACTACTAATGTTGCTACTATTGCTGATGCAATTGCGACTGGTAGCAACCACAAGTTCCACTAACATTATTTATACAGCAATCATGCACCTTCACACACACACACACACACACACACACACACACACACACACACACACACACACGATGCTTCTACAAACAGTAGTCTCGTCAAATAAAAGCAATGGCATGACTGGACTCCGTTACCCTTCCTCCTCTTCCTCCTCCTCCTCCTCCTCCTCCGCCTGGCCTTGAGCGCCTTCTACCCCGTGCAGGCGCCGGACTATAAATCCCGGTTATGCTAAATATAACCCGCATCCACACACTGCTCCAGCGGGCCGCAGCGCCGCCAGTTCCGGCCCCGTGATGACGGCCCGCTCTGCCCTGAGTTATGTGGAGGCGATCACAATTACGGGGGACACCCGGAGGAGGTGCAGAGTGAGGCAAGATAAAGGAGGGCATCAAAGGACTGGAAAAGTGGCCCACCTGCATGGAGACAAATACCGCCGGAAGACTTGGCGCTGCAGTGGATGGTAAAAAAGGGGGATATGAGGGATGAGGGACGAGGTTGTTGGGTTCGTGAAGCGAAAATGTGAAAATGAGAAAATTAGATACAAAGACAGATTTTTATTATAATAAATGTAATGTGTGTGTGTGTGTGTGTGTGTCTGTGTGTGCGACTACACTCTTATGAACACACACACACACACACACATATATATATATATATATATATATATATATATATATATATATATATATATATATATATATATATATATATATATATGTGTGTGTGTGTGTGTGTGTGTGTGTGTGTAGACAAGAGGCAGTGAGGAAAGTTAGTGGAGCGTAAGAAGAAGAATCGAAAGTCAAATTTACCCCACAGTTTCCTGTCTGTTTCAAATCTAATTACCTAACGAGCCTCGCCTGCACGGGTCATACTCAACGCGTGGCCGGCACGACTCCGCGCCCGGACACAAGCGAGGCCCCCACTCACGGGAAGGCTGAACCAAGAGTTTTGTGCAGGAATATGAATCACTGTAAATTTATCATTGGGAAATACAGACGCGCATGCCGGAAACATGTTAGATATCCTGTGAAATTACTCAGAAGATAAGGGAATGAGAGAAAATAAAATATAAAAGCTCTGTGAATAGGTATCTTAAAAAAAACTTCTTTAAACGCGTGGCACAAAACAGCTGATGCGGGAACGAGCGAGCCAACGAGGCCGCGCCGAGTCACGCGAGACGTCACTTGATGCCCGGAGTGATTATGCAGCTGTGACTTCCCCGGGAAGGACGTAGTTATGTCTATGGTAATGAGGAATTTGTACCTCTCTCTCTCTCTCTCTCTCTCTCTCTCTCTCTCTCTCTCTCTCTCTCTCTCTCTCTCTCTCTCTCTCTCTCTCTCTCTCTCTCTCTCTCTCTCTCTCTCTCTCTCTCTCTCTCTCTCTCTCTCTCTCTCTCTCTCTCTCTCTCTCTCTCTCTCTCTCTCTCTCTCTCTCTCTCTCTCTCTCTCTCTCTCTCTCTCTCTCTCTCTCTCTCTCTCTCTCTCTCTCTGAGGAAACTCTCTCTCTCTCTCTCTTCCCTTGCTCCTGTGTCGCGCTCTCTGTTCCCTGCCGTTTCCACTTACTCTTCCCCCTCCTCCTCCTCCTCCTCCTGCTCCTCTTCCTCCTGCTCCTCCTCCTTCTCCTCCTCCTCCTCCTCCCCTTCCTAAATATGTTGCTATTAAACTTCCAATTAGTCGAGCGCAAGTATTCTCAAAATCATGTTTGGTGTAATGGTTCCTTTTTTTTGTCCATTACAATGTTAGGAAATCTCAACATATTTTTTTCTTCCGAGCTATGGAGGGTTTGAATACCTTTCCACGCACTATGACAGCACACAAAGCAAACACAGTAATAAAGAAAACGTAAATCAGACCGGCAGCTTCCTCATCATTGTCACACTTGCATTTGTTTTCTTCCTTCGAGTTGTGTAGTTTATGGACCCACTCCTACTTCTGAAAAACGTATCATGATAATGGTACACTAACCAACCAAAAATATAAAAAAACAGGAAAGAGTCGGGAATTTCTCCAGCAGGGCGAAATTAACGCCTGTTTTCTTCAAGCTATGTAGATCTGAACATAATACTTAAAAAGAACGCTTGAAGATCACACAAACCAACCTCTCCTTGTAACACCAAAAATAAGCGCTGAAACTTCCTTTGTGTAGCCACAACACTAACATGACTTTCCCTTTAGACCCGCACACACTCACTCTCTTCCCCTCCGAGAACACCTCAAGAAAACACACAAACCAAACCCCAAAAGAAAAAACAGAAAACACACACACAGGAACTTCCCCAGCGGAGCCACACTAACACTTGTTCTCTTCCTCCCTCAGATGTCCAGCGCGCGTGACCGGCGAGACGGGGGTCGGCTGGACTGGAGGGGGGCGGCGGGGAGGAATAACTACTCCATGTCCCTGCTCCTGCTTCCACTCCTGTTCCTGAGCGCGGCGGGCAGTGGGCTGAGGCAGAGATTCGCCAACCAGCCTTCGCCGCAGACCGCCGTGATCGGGTCAACGGTGGTGCTGCCGTGTCGCATCATCAACAAGGTCGGACAGCTGCAGTGGACGCGAGACGACTTCGGCCTCGGCAACGAACGGGAGTTGTATGCCTTCAAGCGGTACACGATGATTGGGTCTGACGAGGAAGGTGAGTAGGAGCAGGGAGAAGGGGGAGTGAGGGGGAGGTGGTGTTGGTGGAAGGGGAGGCGAAAGTGGGTGTCGGGGCAGTGGTGGTGGGGGTGGGGGTGGAGGAGGTGAAGAGGAATAAAAGGAAAAGTGGATGGGTAGTGGTAGTGATGGTGGATTGCTGTGGTAGTAAGGATGTTGGCTTGTTGGAGGAGGGAACGGGAAAATGTGGTGGAGGTTGTGGTGGTGGGGGGAGAGAGGGAAGGGTAGGAGTAAGTGGTAGTGGCGGTGTTTTTTTTTTTTGTGGTAGTAAAAGTGTTGGCTTGTTAAGGGGACGGGAGAAAGTGGTGAAGGTAGAGTAGTGGTGGTGGTGGTGGTGGAAGGGGAGGTGAAAATGGGAGCTGGGGTGGTAGTGGTGGTTGTGGAGGTGAAGAGGAACACAAGGGAAAGTGGATGGGTAGTGGTAGTGGTTGTGGATTGTTGTGATAGTTAGTGTGATGTTGGTTTGTTGGAGGAGGTGAAGGGAAGAAGTGGTGGCGGTGGTGGTGGAAGGGGATATGAAAGTGGGCGTGGTGGGGTGAAGAGTAGTAAAAGAGGCTGTGGATGGGTAGTGGTAAGTGGTGGTGGACTGTTGTGATAGTTAAATGGTGATGGCTTGTTGGAGGAAGGGAATTAAAAAAGCGGTGGTGGTGGAGAGGTGGGAGGAGGTGGTAGGGGTGGTGCCGGGGTGGTGAAGGCTTGTTTGTAGAAGGGGAAAGGATAAAAGTGAGATGGAGGCACGGAAGGGGAGGTAGGAGTTTATGAAGTTGGCATTGGGAGTGGAGGTGATGTATCAGATGTTATTATAGTGATGGTGGAGGATGTGGGTATCGGTAGCGGTTTGGTGGTGGTAGTTTGTCGTAGTGGTCGTTATAAAAGCCAAAGATACACAATATAGTCAAACTTACTGTACATGCAACACAACTAATAGCAAGGACCAAGTTAATAACACAACCATGACGCGACGAACACAAAATGAAAAACCATGCGGGACCATTCATTCGCCTCCAACAGAATATTGGTTCACACACAAAAAAGATGAAAGAAATAAGAAAAAAAAATTACGTAACATCACAAGCCAAACAAACAAACCCTATTGACATCAAGATAACAATAATTGCTGCCTTAAAAAACACTAAACCTACAAAGCTGGGGGAGATAATGTAAAAACAGCGGCGGCTCAGAGCTGTGAAATATTAAATCTTACACTATCGATTAATATGACGGCGGGAAAGGCGGAGAATAATCATGCTGCTGAAGATGTGGCGAATATTTAAGTTGAGGGACGAAACCTGACACGTGTCCGCCTCTCAGCGTTGCCAGATTGTCGTACTCAGCCTCTTATGTCTGCCGATTTCTAACCCCAAAAGTGTCTCCTCCACCCCAGTATCTGCCTTCATATATAGTTATCGTTAAAATGGTTAATTATTGGTGTTTCTTGGCGATGGTTATGCCTCAGAAACCGGTAAATACGATAATCTGGCAACGCTGCCGCCTATGCTCATCTCTTCCTGTTGATTTGGGCAAGTGATGAAAACTATGTAAGGCTATCTGGCTACCTTATGTACACCATGTGACTTCCTTCCACTAATGATGTAAGGCTATCTGGCTACCTTATGTACACCATGTGACTTCCTTCCACTACTGATGTAAGGCTATCTGGCTACCTTATTATGTACACCATGTGACTTCCTTCCACTAATGATGTAAGGCTATCTGGCTACCTTATTATGTACACCATGTGCCTTCCTTCCACTTCATTTCCTCCTTTATATGTCTTAACTTTATCAAGAGAGAAGTGTGAAGACAACTCCTGCCCATAATTAGGCATTTTTTTGACATTTTTTTCTTTGCGGTCTTTTTTTTTTGGGGGGGGGGTTTCCTGGCTTTAAATGTAGAAAAAGTATATAACTACAAACATCCATTGGGGGGGAGGCGATCTAAGCGGGTGTAGGGAACTTGGAGAACTCTGTGCGTGAAGAGCTGTAGAAAATGTGAAGGAACAGAGCCTTTTTTTGGGGGGGAGAGTGCATGCAATATTAGAGTAAATAACTGTATTACACGGGTAAGTTGCTGCCGTGCCTCACACCCGGCACACGACCACCTCCCCCCCGCCAGGCATCAATGCACGCACATATTTTGTTCATAACCACACACACACACACACAAAAAAAAAAAAAAAAACATAATGCAAGAGCAAATATTTAGACCATCGATTTCAGGATTCAAGACTCGACAAACAAACAAACATGTGCAGAGCCTGTTTGCCACTGAGGAATATCTCACACTAGCTCAAGCTCGTCCGTAGGTCAACAGGTGATGCGCTTGAATAACAAAGTTTGCGGCGGGAGGGTGCCGTTTGATCTTGGCTAGCCGGTGGATAGGCGTGGTTAACAATGACATGCACTTCCGCCCGCTAAATAATTCATAACAACATTCAGAGTGGCTTCACGTGGCCATTGGATATATTTACAATCGGTATTTCGTTGCTCTTGTAGCCCTGACGTGCAGCAAACACTCCATCAACGGAGTGACAGTAATGCATTGTTTGCATTCCCTGGTGAGCGGTGAAAAGCCACCAGCAATCCATGCATCACTAAAGATTTAAATGCTACACCCTCGTATTTATATTTACCATAACCACCTTCATCTCTAAGTTTTACTCGCTCTGTCTTAGCAGTTTGTATTAAGCAAAAGGAGATACATCAAGGTTTACATAACGATAGATAGGTAGATAGACCGACATATAGATAGACACATGCAGAGCGATACCCTAAAGTGTTGCTCCGCCGAGGGATGGTAATGGGCTGTCCGAATTTCCTGCTGCACTATGAAAAGACAGCAGCCCCCGGCGATGGCGCGGCACAGATCGCTTCACTGTTACCTCCACACTTCACACCCACTTCCGTTGATACTTTTTACGCTCTCTCCTTAAAGATTACATAATTCAGTTCAACCAGTGCTCTCAAGGCAAATAAAGATATCAGACTTAAATAAAAATGATGAGGAAAATTATTCAGATTTTTTTGCTGTAAGATTTTTTTTAGACCAAAAAATGAATATTTTCTATGTTGTGTGTGTCCATTGTAAACGAGGCATTCACAGCGGAGTAGTATTAATCAAGATAATTGTCAACTCTACAGGAAAAAAACTACGCACCGAGGCTTCTACTTACCGATATTAATTGTCACAGCTTTTAAGGCGATGCATTAGACCGAGTAGAGCTTGCAGCACTCACCACCACCACCACCACCACCACCACCAATAACAACAACAAAACAACCATTGCCCTCACACTCACCCGCCGGCACACACTCACTTGTCCAAGTCACTACAACATATCAGACACCACTGCAACCCACACTATTCTACGAAGCCTCTAACTCCCATTTATCAGATCGACTGCAACAATTTAAATCGTACCGTGGACATGTTACCCACACTACAATAACCTATGTAACATTTTTTCTTACCTGCAAACACCTACGCCCCTTCACCTTTCCTGTTACCTCCAGCCCAACCCATGTAGCCTTCACTCCCTACTGACTCTACCTCACCCTTTTTTTATCCGACATCAGGCCTACGTCTCCATCGTACCCCTAGCAATACACACCCTAATTTGTTCAGTCACTACCACCAGCACAGCCTTCATAACCTACACCTCTGACCTACCTTACCGCAGCCTACACAACCATAACATCATCCTATTTTTGTGTAATTACCTTTATGAAGAAAAACATGATGATGATGATGATAATGATGATGATGATAGATGACAATGATGATACAAAAATAACAACAACAATGATCACCATTCCCACAACCACCACTATTACAACAACAAA
This sequence comes from Eriocheir sinensis, assembly GCF_024679095.1. NCBI lineage: Eukaryota > Metazoa > Arthropoda > Malacostraca > Decapoda > Varunidae > Eriocheir > Eriocheir sinensis. Next base: position 12,630,294 of record NC_066509.1, read on the forward strand.
ATCAGTAAAAGCAACACAACGCAACATCTCCCCCTCACACACTAAAACAAAAAAACACCAGCAACAGCAGCGCAATGCAACACTACAAAACAGTGATGATAAATTCTCCTCGCTTGTACAACACACACACACACACACACACACACACACACACTACACTTAACCCCACCTGCTCACACCACATCGCCCCTTTAGCTCACGCATTTCTCACACTATACTCTTTGCTACACTGTACTAAGTGTCGAGGAAGAGGGAGACTGTCACCAACAAACAAGACCTCGGTGACGACAGTTAATTTTTTGCCCTCATAGCAAACACATTACACTTCACTATTATAGAAAAAAAATCATTTACTGCAAGTTAGAATGAAAAATAATAATAATAATGATTTGTATTACTAGTATTGTAATTATTATTATTATTATTATTATTATTATTATTATTATTATTATTATTATTATTATTATTATTATTATTATTATAACAAGTAATAAGGATGATTCAGAGGCTATAAAGTGAAAAAATAACCGTCATTACCCGTATATTTGTTATCTCTCTGTGGCAAACATTTGGGTGAATATTTACATGAATATTTACCTTTGGTCACCCCATTAAGGTTTAGTTCCCTCTGTAAATATAAAAAAAAAGAATCTGATACAATTTTGACGGCCTGTTAATTTAGCATATAGATTTCATGGACTGCATTTTTCATCATGCGCTGAAACATTTTTTCACCCATACATAACGCAAAAGTCATTACGCATGTGCCTTCCTCACTTCTTTGTCCCTTCCCTCCTCACATCCCCAGCCTCTGCACCTCACTCTTCCCCCCGTCCTCACTTACCAGGCTCCTCAACCCACCCTCTTCGATCCTTCCCGTGTCCTCACATCTCCAGCCTCCTCTCTCACTCCTTCCTTCGCCTTCATACATCCAGCCTCACCACATTCCACCCTCCCTAACGCCTTTACTCTTCACATCCCCAAGCAATCCCATTACCCTATCTTCTCTCCTCCGCCAGGGGACTTCAGCCTACGCATCAGCCCCGTCACGCTTGAGGATGACTCGTACTTCCAATGTCAAGTCACGGGGTGGAAGGATATCCCCGGCGTGAGGTCCCAGACGGCCAAGCTGACGGTCTATGTCCCCCCGGAGCCGCCAGAGATCACGCAAGGCCCAGTCGTCACCACCACAGCAGGGGCGGGCGTCCAGCTGACCTGCATATCCAAGGGAGGAAAGCCAGCAGCCGAGGTGAGTGAATTTATACTGTTACTGTTTGTTTCGAAAGTAATCCAGTAATTCTTTCCTTTTAAGTGAATTTAGTTGGCGAGTCAACTAGTAAGCCATGTTTGAAGCTCGTTCACATTAGCTTCAAATATCAGCCCCTCCCTTTTCAATGTTTGATGTATATTGTTAACCAGTTCACATGCTGGCCACGCCCACTCAGTAAATCAGGCATACTGTGATTAATGGATGCTGTTGGAAAAGGCGACATCTTATTGGCGGTCGCTGGGTGGCGTGAATGACTCTTTATTTATGTTTTTTTTATGAGTTACGTAGTGTGCCCTAGAGGATGCTGGTGGGTGGGAGTTAGCCGGCCATCATTAAGGTGGTGGGGAAGAGAGCCAGGGTACGGGGAAGAACGAACACGTGTGAGGAGAATTAAGTCAATTTGCAAGGAAACTCTGAAGTCCGCTGAGTGAGCTGTTGTTGCTGTGGCTGAGTGCAAAGAGTTTAGACCTAAACCCCAATGCAAGGTTTTGTTTGGAAGAGTTTGCATGTTCTCTCTCTCTCTCTCTCTCTCTCTCTCTCTCTCTCTCTCTCTCTCTCTCTCTCTCTCTCTCTCTCTCTCTCTCTCTCTCTCTCTCTCTCTCTCTCTTACCTTTCTGTATATTTATCTATCTATATATCTATCTACCTACCTATCTATTCATCTACTTTCCTTTATATAATTATCCCCTTCTCCCCCCCCCTAGATTCAATGGCTGGACGGCTCGGGGCGGGAGGTGACGGAGGGGATCGAGTACTCCACGGAGCTGATGTCGGACGAGCACCGCCGCAACGCCAAGTCCACCCTCAGCTTCCTTGCCAAGCGGGAGCACCACAACACCGTGTTCACCTGCACCGCCTCCAACCCCGCCCTCCACCAGCCCTTCAGAACGCAGGTGTGTGTGTGTGTGTGTGTGTGTGTGTGTGTGTGTGTGTGTGTGTGTGTGTGTGTGTGTGTGTGTGTGTGTGTGTGTGTGTGTGTGTGTGTGTGTGTGTGTGTGTGTGTGTGTGTATGGTCATCCTTTTCCAAGTACTGCATAACTAACACGCGCAATCGCAATCCAGAATGGCCTTAAACATTGTTGCATACCCTTCCCTCTGACAGACTGGCAGGCATCAGCCATGTTATTGCAGCAGTAATCTGAAAAGCCAAGGAGTTCCGTGCAATCTCATTTCATCACGGGGAAGCCAGACTGCAAATTATCAACTGCAGAATAAAATAGACACACTTCCTCTGACACCTATAACAGACGCCTGCTATAATCTCATCCTGATAGTGTAAAGGTAATCTGAATAACCGAAGAGTTTCATGCCGTCTGTTGTCATCACGAGGAAGCGAGGATGCAAATTATTAACCAACACGAAGAGCAAAGTCGATGAAACTACACGGCTTGCCTTTGACACCCTCGAACACTCCCTCACGAAGGAGCATTAAGAGACGGGTGATGACGTCACTAGATAGGGAAGGAAGGCGTGCTATCCAGTCTCCTTCCATGGCACCGAAGCAGAACTAGGAATTATGTATAAGCACGAGGAGGAGGATTGATATATCTACGCAGCGTGCCTCTGACAGACTCATGAAGGAGTTGTTAAGGGTCTGGCGATGACCGATGATGATGAGGTGATGATATGGTAATGACGAGGTGATGACGAGGAAATAAAGGGTGATGGTACGGTGATGACAGGTGATTACAGGTGATGACTTGTGATGACAGCTGTTTGTTTTTGCTCGGCAGGTGCGGCTGGAGGTGAGTTACCCGCCCGAGGTGACCATCACGCACGACCAGGACGGCTACATGGAGGGCCAGACCGCCACCCTCACCTGCTCCGCGTCAGGCAACCCTTCGGTGCTCTCCTACAGGTGAGTTTAGTGCCGCAGGTGTTATGCACTTAGACTTTCAAGGACTGATTGACTAAGAAGATTCATGGATTGACTAGGAAGATTCATGGATTGACTAGGAAGATTCATGGAACGACTAGGAAGATTCAAGTTTGACTGGGAAGATTCAAGAACTAACTAGGAAGAATAAAGGATCGACTAGGAAGATTCATCGACTGACTACTAGAATTTATGGATTGACTAGGAATATTCATGGATTGACTAGGAAGATTCATGGATTGACAAGGAATATTCATGGATTGACTAGGAAGATTAATGGAGTGACTAGGAAGATTCATGGATTGTTTAGGGAGATGCATGGATTGACTAGGAATATTCATGTATTAACTAAGAATATTCATGTATTTACTAAGGAGATTCATAGATTGACTAGGAAGATACACTGGTGACCATGACGTATATTGTTATAATCGGCATGGGGAAATGTGCATCAGGTACGGTCATCTAAGGTCTTTTAATTATGTAAATCTATGTATTTCATGTAGGAACTAACATTTTCAGCAATTTTCGAAGGCAAGTAATGATATATTTACACGTATATTCAACTATGATCAGTCCATTATAATTCAGCTCCCTCAGTTATCATGGAAAAAATGTTACTAGCGTTCATATACGTGCCGAAAATTAAAGTAAAAGTGTGCTACACGTCGGAGTACACTTATCAGATCGCGTGTTCGGCTAGCGGAAGGACTGAACAGTGGCCGTGACCTGCAGCCGGTAGTAATAAAGGAGATCACTAGCTCACTAAATCCAGTAATTGGGACACAGAGCTCCCCCGCCGCTGCCTGTCTCTGTCCCGTCCCGGCTGTCCACGGAAGGGCCAGAAATACAACACTGATATTCCTTCACGTAAAACCCGTAATACAACTTCCTTTCGGTATCACTGGAGCTGAGAACCGGATTTTCTCTTTTCTTTTCTTTTTTTTTCTTTTTTTTAGTTATCGGCGCTATCAAGATATATTGGATACGACAAACAAACTTATCAAAGCGAGAGGATCCAAATATAAAGCATTTTTCTAAGTATATTCCTTAACTTAAAACCACTATTCATAAATTCCCTTCTATTTCCCGGGAAGCTGCGGAACCTAATTTACTTTTCCTTCCGCTTTCGTCGCTGCCAAGATGGATGTAAAAACAACAAATGCACTTAAAAAGACATGAGAGCGAGAGCTAACAGTGTCACTTTGTCATGGGATTTTTCTCCGCGTCTTTTATCCCGAACTTTGGTGTGCACAAACAGAAAACGGGAAAAAAAAACTTCTGGATACTTTTTTAGTGTGATCCGCATTTAGGGGGGACGCGCACACACACTTGCACTCTTACACGCCGGAACGCTCCCCAACAACATGCCAGGACTCGAGGGGGAGGAAGGGCCAAGCTGAGCCTCTCTCTGCAGGGCGGCGAACACACGGCAGGGCTGAACGGCTCGCTGGGGACATCGTCTTGCGGGTTAAGAGGCTGTTGCAGGCGGGAAAGGGGCGGGGCGGCGGGGAGACAGTGCACGTAAATAATAGTAATGACCGACTGAAGGTGTTGGCGATGGCGAAAGGTTTTGCTTGCTCTGGGGAAGACGTGATTTTTTTTTTTCATCGATTGTTTCTTCTTCCTTTTTTTATTATCTATTTTCACTGCTTCTGGTGATGGATCCAAGTAAAATGTGTGCGCTAAAAAACAATTGAGCATTTTATCGAGTTGTCAGAAAAGTTAAAAAGAGAAAATTCGCGCTTTTTCGAACGAACTAGTGGAAAACAAACATGCACTTGCACTTGCATACACACACACACACACACACACACACACACACACACACACACACACACACACACACATGCACCCCCCACACACAAGCACACACATTAACAATACCATACAACATCGAACCTTTCCAATCCCATGCATTACTAAAAAAAAAAAAGAACAATTGGTAAAAAGTAAAACCCATTGCCTACACTACCCACACCTGTCCTCCTTTCCTAATGTCCTTTGTGTCCTTTTTAACAGGTGGTACCGCAACGGGAAGCTGGTGGAGGGGAACAACTCGACGCAGCTGAAGGTGAAGCAGGTGACGCGGGACAGCAACCTGGAGGACATCACGTGCGAGGTGTCCAACGAGGTGGGCACGTCGCGGAAGATCACCAGGCTCTCCATACACTGTGAGTACCCATTTGTGTTTGTTTGTCTATTTGTGTGTGCCTCGGTGCCAGTTTGTGTGTCTCTATTGTTTATTTTTATTTTTCTTCACCATCTTCTGTTTCTTTTTCTTCTTCTGTTTGTGTGTCTCTATTGTTTATTTTTCTTCTTCTTCTCTATCTTATTTTTTTCTTTTTCTTTTTCTTCTTCTGTTTGTGTGTGTGTCTCGGTGACCGTTTGTGTGTGTGTCTGTTGTTTGCTTCTTTTTCTTCTTCATCTTCTTCTTTTCCTTTTTCTTCTTCTGTTTGTGAGTGTCTCGGTGCTCGTTTGTGTGTGTCTGTTGATTATTTCTTCTTCTTCTTCTTCTTCTTCTTCTCCTTCTTCTTTTTCTTTTTCTTTTTTTTTTTCTTCTTCTTCTTCTTTCTCTCCTTCTTCTTCTTCTTCCTCTCCTTCTTCTTCTTCTCCTCCACTTTCCTTGTTTGCTTCCCTTCGAGTGGCTATTTTCTTCTGTGTCCTTCTCTTGTTTGTTATCTAGTTAGTGCTCTCTCTCTCTCTCTCTCTCTCTCTCTCTCTCTCTCTCTCTCTCTCTCTCTCTCTCTCTCTCTCTCTCTCTCTCTCTCTCTCTCTCTCTCTCTCTCTCTCTCTCTCTCACTTCCTTCGCTTCAACAGCCTCCCTGTGTCCCCTGTGTCCTTCTCTTTTATTTCTTCCCTGTCTTCGCTTCCTCCTCCTCCTCCTCCTCATTACCTCTTCCTCACTATGCTGTCTTTGTGTCCTTCCTTCTGCTTCATCCTTTCTCTTTCCCGTTTTCCTCTCATTCGTTTCCTTTGCCTCCTCATTACTTCTTCCACGGCGTTTCTTTTTACTTTTTTTTTTCTTTCCATTTTGTTTTTATTTCCCTTCCCCTCTCCGTCCTCCTCCTCCTCCTCCTCCTCCTATTCCTACTCTTCCGTAGTTCTTTACTGTCTCGTCCACAGCATATTTTTTTCCGGTTATTTTTCCTTCCTCCTTTTGTTTCCTCGTTCCCTCTTCCATTACCTGCCCTCCTCTCCTCCTCTAATTCCTCGTTTCCTCTTATATAACACGCTTTTGCTTCCTCCTCTGCCTCCTGAGTCCCGTCGTCGTCGCCCGTGTCGTTTTCTTCCCGTTTTCCTTTTGCTCTCTCTTTCCCTCTTCTATCGCATGTATATTTTTTTTATCGACTTCCTTCCTTCCTTCCTTCCTTCCGCCATTCTTCTTCCGCATTCCCTCCTCCATCACGTGTTGCCGTTTTGTTTCTCCTTTACTCTCTCTCTCTCTCTCTCTCTCTCTCTCTCTCTCTCTCTCTCTCTCTCTCTCTCTCTCTCTCTCTCTCTCTCTCTCTCTCTCTCTCTCTCTCTCTCTCTCTCTCTCTCTCTCTCTCTCTCTCTCTCTCTCTCTCTGCTTTATGCTTTTCTTCGCTCATTCCTTGTTTCATCACGTTTTCGCTTTTTTTTTCCTCTATTCTCTTACTCCTTCGTCCATTGCATGTCTGACTTCACTCTCTTGACTTCCTCCTCCCTTCCTTTCATCCTTTACTCTTTCATTTCCTTTCCCACTACGTGTTGCCTATGTCTTCCTTTACTCTCTTACTCCTTCTGTTGCATATCCTTCCTCACTCCTTTTGCTTCCTCACCAATTCCTTCCTTCTTCTATTACATGTCTTTCTTTTTCTTCTTTAACGTTCTATGTCCATTTGCTGTCATTCCCTTTTCATTCCACCTTTTCTTCCTCATTTTCGCGCTTTCGCTATATGTTGTTCTGTCTTCCTTTCCTTTCCCATTACTTTCTTCCTCCTTCTTCCACCATCAGTCTTTCACCCTATGTTTCCTTTCTTTTCATTTTCTTTCTTTCCTCTAGTCTTCGGTCTTTCGTCTTTTCTTTCAATTTTTTCCCTTTTGTTATTTGCTGGTTTGTCCTACTTTGCTTTCCCGTTCTTTCTTCCTTCTTTCACCAATAGCCTTTCCTTTCATCCTATACTTCCTTTCTTTTCATTTGTTTTTCTTTCCTCTGTTTTTCGTCTTTTTTTTTCTCTTTCGCTATTAGCTGTCTGTCCTATTTTGCTTTCCCATTCCTTTGTTTCTTCCTTCTTCCACCTCTACCCTTTCCTTTCATCCTGTTCTTTCATTCTTTTCATTTTCTTTCGTCTCATCTTTTCGCACGTTTTCTTTCCTATCATTCTCTTCTTTCTTTTCCTTCATTCTTTTCCTGTTTCTTCCACCACTAGTCTTCTTTCTTTTCCTCCTATACGTCCTTTCTCGTCATTATCTTTCTTTCCTCTGTTTTTTCGCTTCATCTTTTCTCACGTTTTCTTTCCTTTCGTCTCATACTTCCCTTCTTTTAATTTTCTTTCTTTCCTCCGTTTTTCGTTTCATCTTTTCTTTCTAATTTTCTCTCCTCCGCCACGTGTCGTTACGCCCTCCTATTACTTCCTCACTGCGTGCTCCCTCGTCTTCAAATCACTTCGCCCACACTCATTCTTTCCCATTTTGTCTCACTTTGTCTCCGGCGCCTTCAAGTCATTCAGCGCCCTCTAATTCACTCCCTTCAAGCCGTTTCTTTCATTGCACTTCCCTTCAAATCATGTCACTTCGCCTTTCTCTCTCTCTCTCTCTCTCTCTCTCTCTCTCTCTCTCTCTCTCTCTCTCTCTCTCTCTCTCTCTCTCTCTCTCTCTCTCTCTCTCTCTCTCTCTCTCTCTCTCTCTCTCTCTCTCTCTCTCTCTCTCTCTCTCTCTCTCTCCTTATTCCTTGTTCCATCAAGTTTTGCCTTTTTCTTCCTCTACTTCCTTCGGCTATGTATTTCCTCACTACTTCCTACATGCTCTTATAGTCTCCATCAACGTAGCTATAAGGAATGGGTCCTCCGTGGAATCATTAAAGTCGCACAATTTAAAGTCTACGATGAAAGGAGAGCTACCTTGCTGCCTTCGCCTGCCTTCCTGGAACTGATCAAATCTCGTTCTATCTATGCTCATCCGTCCTTTTCCCTTCCCGCCTCCCTCTCGTGTCACCTGCCCATCTCCCTGCTCCCTTCCCATCCCCGAACACTGTTTTCCTCGCTGGGCTACGCAGTTATTCGGGTGATTGACTCATCAGACAATCGGAGCCTTATTTTCATCTTTATTCAGAGCTACATTCATTTCCAATCTCAGCTGGAAATTGACACACCGAGAAAGGGTCTGAAGCGGGTAAACTCGGCTGACAGGAAGGGAACACAACACCCTCAATGAATCACTCACGCGGAATGGGGGGTTGGGAGAGAGAGAGAGAGAGAGAGAGAGAGAGAGAGAGAGAGAGAGAGAGAGAGAGAGAGAGAGAGAGAGAGAGAGAGACAGACAGACAGACAGACAGACAGACACAGACAGACAGACAGACAGACAGACAGACAGACAGAGAGAGAGAGAGAGAGAGAGAGAGAGAGAGAGAGAGAGAGAGAGAGAGAGAGAGAGAGAGAGAGAGAGAGAGAGAGAGAGAGAGAGAGAGAGAGAGAGAGAGAGAGAGAGACCCCCAGCGGCGGGCCGTTGCCCGCTCATCGACATATATGTAACCATTTACAATATGTAAGATGTAAAAATAAAGAAAGAAAGAAGAAGAGAGAGAGAGAGACCATAGTTAAAATACACTGGAAAGGATTTAGCCTGTGCTGTTGATAAGGACACGGAAGAACAAGCCAGAAACGGGTAGTACATATCACATAACGACCCCGTGCAATGTAATTATGTAAGGGCCTTGAGGAGGGAACCCGAGCCGCCGTATGAGGTCGCGTGTGTAAGAGGACGGCTATTTTTACGTGGGACATCCGAACTAATCAGACCTATCCGGCTCAGGTGACGTCCACTCGCCATCAGCCCCGCGACGCTAATGAAAACACGATAACAAGAATATGGGAAACAGACACAAGGAGAGGCTGGGGGGGGGGGGGGAATTACATAGCTCGCTCTTTAATACGGTACGTAGTATTAAGTAACGCGCCGGTTTACCGAACAACACATCTGATTCCTGTAACAGTTAGAAGTATAATTGAGCCTCTCTGAGCTAATTTCTCACCCAGGCTCATCCCACTGCAGCTGGCCAACTTACTAATGCAAGAGTGAAACATTTTCTTCTTCCGTTCATCCCTTGTGCTGGTAAAGTCTGGAACAAACATCAATCTGCTATCTTTTCTCCTTCATATGCTCGTCTGGTACTGTCCCAATAGGGGAGTACAAAGACGCCTCTAAATTATTTAAATCATGCGTTATTTTATTTATGGAGCCACGTGTCACTAGGATCTATTTATACCTGTTGTTTAGCCTCGGTTTATATTTAGAACTATGACCAATAAAAAAAAGGATCATTCACGAGTTCTTCCGCTAACCTTTGACTGGCGAAAAAAACGAACGAAAAAAAACGAACAAGTTACACATTCCACTGACTCTAGGAAGTTAAATCAGTGAAAACAAAGCATCCGAAACCAATGAAGGAAGGAATATATGGAAAAAAAATTACGGGAATAAGTTGGACATTCACCCTCCTTAAAAAAGCGAAGCCTTCTAATATTTTATAAGGCATCTGTTGCTCGAAATCCACGAATGAGTAAACAAACAAACAAACAAACAAACAAAATCACTATATGGAGCAAGGAAAATAATAACAGAAAACATTTACAAGAATAAGTTATGCATTTCCCTTCCTCTAAAGTGTCTGAACAACGCGTCTGAAATCCACACGGAGAGAGAAACAAAAACGCTGCGAAGGGGAAGGAAAAATACGCATCTATTAGTAAGGGAACAGCGGGCAGGCCAAACCTCGTAGCAGCCCACACCTGGCCGGCCATCCCTGTAGTCTCCAACATTTAGAAGTGACCCCGGCCGTCCTACCGCTCAATATGGCCTCCAGGCAGTGTAAGGGCCGGGAGCGGGTGGAGGGAGAGTTTGGGACGTGTCGATGTAGGCGATAGTGAGGGTGGAAGAGGATGGTAATGGTGACGGTAAGGCTGTTAGCAATTTGGAGGAGGGTGAGAGTCGAGGTGGAGGCCGTGAAGCGGGATTGAAGCGGTAACGGAGGTGTTGGTAGTGGTGGGTGTAGGTGTAATTATTGAAAATGCTGGTAGCTGTTGTTGCTGCAGGTTGTGTGTGTGTGTGTGTGTGTGTGTGTGTGTGTGTGTGTGTGTGTGTGTGTGTGTGTGTGTGTGTGTGTGTGTGTGTAGCGGAAATAGCTGCGGGCGGGGTGAGCGTGTTCAGAGCAATATTCACAGTAATATTCATAGCCGCTTCCAAAACATACTCTAGGCGAGGTCATCAGTTTTATATCCGTGAGTGCAATGATGACCCGAGCGCTGGATTAGAAACACTGGGGCACCTGCCAACGTTTGCATCCACGACAGTTAAGCTTAATACTCCCGACCGAGGGCGACGAAGAAAAGGAATTGATGTATTCTTTCTTTGATGCAGCAAACACAAAATATGGGAAGATTTTTTCGCCCATCTGTGTTGGATTCGAAACGTTGTCGCACCTATGGACGTTATTTATATCCAAAAACAATTAATTAACCTTAATAGACCTCCTCGCGTAATGAAGTAAGGAAATTAATGTTTACTTTGTTCGTCGCCACAGAGGTGTATGGAAAGATTGTTTTTCTTTTTTCTTTTTCTATACCAAGTGTCTGATTCGAGACGATGCTGCGCTTGCTCATGGTAAGCATACAATTAGACAATTAGACTTAATACACCTGATCGACAATATGGAAATTATGACATTTATGCACTTTCTTTGATGCATCATAAATGAATGGAAAGCTTTTTTGTCGTCTCAATTGTAGGATTAGAAACATCGGCGCACTTGCCTGCGTTCTACATCCAGGACAATTTACCTAAAACAGCTGGCCAAAGAGTGAGGAGGAAAGGAAGCTGATGCAGTGTTTCTTGGACGCAGAAAACAGTGCAAGGACGGATTTTTTTCCCTTTCAAGTGTTGGCTGCCACATAAACTGCCCGCATTATGACTAATACACCTGAGCGAGGATGATGAAGTAGGGAAGGTAATTAATGCGGTCTTTCTTTGACGCAGCAGACATACAACAAAAAGGTTATTTTCATTCTCTCCTGAAAGTACAAAGTTCACTAAATAAAGACATAATGAGGGGGGCCTGAAGGCGTGAAGGCATGGCTGCTAAGGATCTGAGGGGGCAGTAAGAGGCAGGCATGAGGGACAGTCAGTGGAGGGCGGAGCAAGGGGAAGGAAGAGGAAGGGGGCGAAGTAAAGGGCGCTGCTGGGGGTGGTCAAGCCAAACCGTCCGATCAATAAGTGGCCTCTAGTCTTGCCTATGTAATTACGGTTAGTGGTGTAATTAGGGATCTGCTTCGAGCGCGGCTCCCACAGGTATTAATTAGCTCATTCATTAATGGGCGGAGTTCGCGGAGTAGAGCTAAACCTGATGAAAGAAGGCTATTGGGATTAGTGGTGGTGGTGGTGGTGGTGGCGGCGGCAGAGGCGGCGGCAAGGTAAAAGAGAGGGAAGGTTCTTTTAGTTGTGGAAAGTAATGATTGTGCAGGTGGAGAAGGTTTGTGTGTGTGTGTGCGTGTGTGTGTGTGTGTGTGTGTGTGTGTGTGTGTGTGTGTGTGTGTGTGTGTTTGGTAGGGTAAGATTGGGTTGGATTGGCGGTTTTGTGTGGGTGTTTGCGCTCACTTCTTCTATTTTTCATACTATTTTAACCCTGATAAGAGCAAGCTAATCTAATGGGACTGACTTCGCGGCGTGTCTCGCGCCCCAACAATACTGATGTCAAGGGCTTACATTTCCGATCCTGGGAATAAGAAACAATAGCCGTTCACTTATATGTTTTCAATCACGTCAGCTGCGGCGGTCAAGGTGATGATCATATGCGTTCAAATGTCTATCTCCTGTTATTACTTTTTAAAAAAATAATAAGCGAAGCCGTTTGTTGCGGAGCCCAAATGAACGGAGATCACTTTCTGATTTTATTTTTTTCCTCTTTTCTTCTCCTTTCTTTTATACTGTTTCTCTATTATTTCATAAAAGGTCGTTGTCGTTAGTTAGAAAATAAAATAAAAACATGACGCACTATTATTTCATGTGCAAACGGCGACTGTTGTGGCCCAGCGGACGGAGCACAGACGGGGAGTGGCGGGGCCGAGCCGTGGGTGCCAGGCTGGCCGGGGGAGCTGCGGGGCGTCAATCAGGGCAAGCGGCCTTAATCCCTCCGCCTCGCATAACCCGCCTCTCCCGCTCCCTCCCTAACAGGAAAATCAGCACCTTAAAAAAGAACCTCTCATACTCTGATCCAGTTCCAGCACATTAATCTTGCACGGTGCCTGTTTTTTATTCTCTTTTTTATTACTCATTTCACTTAAAGTATTAACGCCACCATAACCAGTTTCATTAAATATTACTCAGGATGCACTATTCTCCGACTCACCAAGGTCAAGAGTAATTTTACGTAATGGCAAGAATCATTTCCATCGTAGTTTATAAAAAATGCGCAAAAATTGTCCAATCAATAGTAATATTACCTAGATTTATAGCAGCTCCACTTCACGCAGCCCGACCCAACACAGCTGACATTACCTATACTCTAATAAGACGCTTTAGTCTGGCACCACAGAATGACTGAAAGAAAAAGGGTACACTACCGTTATTTCTTGTGACTTGGACAATTGGTCACCGCCGTCGAGTTCGTACACTTGTCACCTTCCCTGAATACACGAGTAGCATGGCTGGACGTGAAGGTTTGCATTGACCGAAGTAGAGTGGTGACTGCGGCGGCGTCTGGTGTTATCATCGCAGCCACCCTTCGAAACAATCATGGACGCAGGTCGTGAGTGGCAGTTTCCGCGGCAGGTCACTGAGGCGAACAAAATGAACCAGTACCAGGAAAAAGTAATACGGAATAATGCGTCCAATATCAGAGTATATATATATTTTTTTAACATATTGCCTTCATGGCGGGTATTCATCATTCAGCTTTTATGCTTCATGACACTGACAACGAAGCAACGGAGTGTGATTGTATCGTGTTGAAGGTGAGGACAAAAATTCACAATATGGCTACGGGCAAAGGATACAGGCGTAGCTAATGAAAGGTAAAAGTAAATGCACAATCAAACTCAATTATAATTTTAGAGGAGGAGAACTTTACAAATACCGGATGGCCTGCACGTGACATGCGGCTGCCCTTGAAGAGGTCAAGGCAGGGAAGTGCGTCAGCAACTCGCCTTGTGATACTGAATAGTAACACGAGAACAAAGGTCATGCGTAAGGGGCTGCGTGGTACCCTCATTCACGATACCTAATGAGCCATAACTCGCTCTTGAAGGCCCTGCTTGGCGCGAATTTACCCTGACGCTGCTTGAAGTGACTGGCTGGCGGGAGGGTGACGGGGCGAGGCAGGCCAGGGGCAGGGGAAGGGAGAGGGGGGGAGGAAGGGGTGACTCGGCGCTCGTCACCCAGAAGCCCTGACACACTGAGCCTCACACTAATGGAACGTCTCCCCCAATGGAATTCACCGTCACGTAGTGTGTCGCCGTCGAAGGGCGTTAAGAGTGAAGGAGCAATTCTCTACGATTCGTCCTTTAAGACTCATGCGACTGTGGCTCATATATGTTAGGGACTCTAAATCAAAGAAAAAAATCAATAAACACTTCAGATGTAAGAATGAGTAAGCGGAGAAAAGGAACTCCGACTCAACCGTGTGTGCCTCATTGGTTAGGAATCAAAACAACACATATCCAGCGAAACAACACGACCTCAACAAAATTTTAACACGAGCTAAACTGAAACCAAACAGCAACCTAACAAAAGCTCAACGGAAACGCCACACAAACTCAACAGATATTCAACCCGGACACGGCAGGAACTCTACAAAAACAACACATAACGAAATATTAACTCGTGCGTGCAATGATCCCTGAAATTTGGCTGTATTGGACTCCCCCTATAGCCAGGTGTTAATGTTTGCGCGGTGCATGTTTAATACCCTTTATGGGACGCGGGATATTTTTCCTTCCGAGCCTGAAGACACCGGCACCGAACAGGCACGAACACGACACAGCACTGGGATAAAGAGGATGATGGGGAATAAAGGCGACGATGGGTAGTGAACAGAGACATTAGGGCAAGTATTAAAGTGAAAATGGTATGAGAGAATACAGATACATTTAGAGTTATATTAAATCACTCGTATTCGTTACCTCATATTTACTGTGTGGGAGCAGCGTGTTGCCAGCATTTTGTCGTGTATAGTTTGTTTGGCCCTTGGTCTGTCTCTTGTATAGTGAAAAATATAACAAAAGATAATTGGAAAGCCGAGCAAACACACGTTGAGATAAATAAATAAATACTCCCGTCGGCACAGAATATTCGCTTGGTTTCTTACCGAACCTCTGCGAAGAAAATTTAAAAGATAACTTAGAAATGCAATGCCAGGAAAATGTTGAGGTCTTGCAGAATTCATTATATTATTTACCGTGAGGGACTTTCACAAAGGTCTCCTAGAAGTTTATGAACGCGATTTAGTAACATCATGGACAGAGGAATCTCATACTACTTCTTGTAACTAAATTTCTGATGAGTGAAACTAATAGTGAGGCAGACAGACACAGAGACACAGGCACACAAACAGGCAGGGAGGCAAGAGACACACACACACACACACACACACACACACACACACACACACACACACACACACACACACAGACCTCTAGGCAGACAGACGGGACAGACAAGCAGGCGCACACACAGAACAGAGACGAAGAGGAAGAAAAGAATTGAAAGAAAGGACACAACAGAATAGAGGAGAGTTACAACAATAAAAGGACGATAACATGCACCACAAAGCAGAAACCCCAGCGAGTGCGTCTCCCTCCTTAAAAGCGAGCGATGGGTAGAAACGAAGAAGAAAATCCCACACAGCAGCGAGCCACTAAAGTTACAGACAGGAAAATTATAGTAAGAAGTCACTGTAAAGGAAAATTATGGAGAGAACGCAGTTGAAGGGAAAATTTTCAGGGGGGAGGAACGGTGGCAGAAAGTCGAGAAGTTCGCTTTTCTTCTAAAGAGAACTGAAAGACGCAACATTATGCAAAGATCTCAGTTTATCCCTTTTTATTAGAGAGAGAGAGAGAGAGAGAGAGAGAGAGAGAGAGAGAGAGAGAGAGAGAGAGAGAGAGAGAGAGAGAGAGAGAGAGAGAGAGAGAGAGAGACACACACACACACACACACACACACACACACACACACACACACACACACACGGACAGTCAGACATTCAAACAGGTAGGCAGACAGACAGAAACAGATACAAGATGAAAACAGAAAAAGAGAGACAGACAGACACACGATAAATGACTGACTGTATAGAGGGGAGCGAAACGGAAAGAGTGAGAGGAAGCGAGGGAGATAAGAGGAGCTGGCTGAAGAGATATAATGGACAGCACATGCAGAAATAAAATAAGAAAGTGAAACAATGTGCTGAAAAGTCTCAAACGCTTTATGGACGATGAAAACGGGGCAAAAAATAAAAACAGTCATACTAAACAAAGAAGTAAATACTCAGAGCCGTCCAAAATATTTAAAAAAAATAACTGAGAATATAAATTAAAGGTTAAAAGTAAAAGTGAGTCAAAACAAAAAAAAATAGATTCGAGAAAAAAATAGAAGTCGGACGAATGTGAGAGAGAGAGAGAGAGAGAGAGAGAGAGAGAGAGAGAGAGAGAGAGAGAGAGAGAGGTGCGTAAATAAACCGATGAAAAAGAAATAATTCACAGGATGACAGAAAGAAAGTGTCATGGCGGATTACTCCAAAAGTGAATCTCTCTCTCTCTCTCTCTCTCTCTCTCTCTCTCTCTCTCTCTCTCTCTCTCTCTCTCTCTCTCTCTCTCTCTCTCTCTCTCTCTAGGACATGTGAAAAGGAATTGGTATATGGTCCGTACGAGAGACATACAGACAGACGCAGAGACAGACAGACAGACAGACAGAGACAGACACAGACAGACGGAAGCGGACGGACAAAGAAAGTCACCCAAACAGACACAAAGACAGACCTTGGCAGAAAAAGCGAGGGAGAAAAAGAGGGAATAAAAAAGAGAGGTTAAAGTGAAGGTGGGAGACTTTGTGAGGGGAAAAGGAGAGAGAGGAAAGGGGCCATATAAAAGTTGAGGTACAATGGCTCCTGACGATAAGGCGGATGAGTGAGGGGAGGAGAGGGGAGAGTCAATTCGTTGCGGCCAGGAGGAGGAGGAGGAGGGATTCAGTGGTGTCTATGTACTATTGAGGCAGGAAGTGACGGAGTGAAGGGGTGGACGTTAGAAAAATAATAAATAAAAAGTGTGAACAACGAGAGAGAGAGAGAGAGAGAGAGAGAGAGAGAGAGAGAGAGAGAGAATAAAACAATGAACAGGAATGGGAGCAACTTTCACGTGTCTGTGCAACTGTGAAGCAGCAGCAGCGAGGTAGTTGTAAAAGTGTCTTAATATTGCAGTACAGAGTGACAGAGAGAGAGAGAGAGAGAGAGAGAGAGAGAGAGAGAGAGAGAGAGAGAGAGAGAGAGAGAGAGAGAGAGAGAGAGAGAGAGAGAGAGAGAGAGAGAGAGAGAGAGAGAGAGAGAGAGAGAGAGAGAGAGAGAGAGAGAGAGTACAATTGAGTTACAAGAACAGAAATAACTAGAAAAGGGCGTTGGGGGATGTACAGGAGAACAAGGGGAAGGAAAATACTGAAATATGACACAGAGAGACGATGACGTGCGACGGATTGAAATTTAAAGATGAGGAGAGCTAGTGTGGAAGGGGAGGGGGGGGGGGCGAGGGGGAGTTCAGGCTGGCTGGCTGGCTGGAGGTGCAAGACATATTGACAGGAATTAGTATAAGGATGTCAGGAGGAGGAGTAACCCTCACCTACACACACACACACACACACACACACACACACACACACACACACATTACAGACCCCTTGGATTCTCTCCCTCACTTTCCTCCCGTTCCTTCACCTTCCTACCACCCCCCCCAGTCCCGCACGAGTCTTCCTTAGCCTTACATCCATAAACTACTCTCCCCTTGTTTCTCTTCTCTCCACCGTGTCTGTCTTTGCACCCACCTATTCCCAGCTCCCCAAGGCACTCCCCAGCTCTGTGATAGGTTTCAACACCCACACATAACCTTCTCTCCTCTACACTGACCCTTAATCCTCCCTTCCAACCTGTCCATTAAATCCCCTAACTAATTCCAGCCCTCACAGTGTCCCATCCCGCTTCCTAAGGCCTTTTCAACCCTTTACATAATATCAACGACCCCCTGATAACCCCTACAACACCCCCCCTTCCAGTTCAACCCCAAAACCTCCCACGCTCCCATCAAGGCGACGTCCATCACTCCGCGCGATTTTCCATCTATTTTTTCTAAACAAAGGAAGATGTCAAGGGCCGCCCCGTGCTATTATTTCTTCTTCTTCCTCACATCGATTATTGTATCTTTGTCGCCCACGTTGTGTGTGTGTGTGTGTGTGTGTGTGTGTGTGTGTGTACACACACACACACACACACACACACACACACACACACACACACACACACACACGCACACACACGCACAGAGCAGATCCTCCTGCATCGTATTTATCAGCATAAAACATTTTCTTGACATACTTACTTATAAGTTCTTTCTCCTCATTAAAAACTGACAATACACGTGGGGATTTAAATTGCTTAATACGCTCATCGAACAAAAAGGGGAATAAAAATAAAAAAGTAAAGTTTGGCCCGAAACGACAATATGAAAACACCGGCAATCTAATTTTGGCGCAATGGAATTATTATTAAGGCTATTATTGAATGTAACGGCGGAAGTTTACGTGGAAATGAAAAATTAAAATGAAAAATAAAAGTAATATTATTTTTTCCCCACTACAACTAAAACTCAATGGATGACTCTCGCATGCGTCCAGCGCAGCGTGTGATCGTCGAGATGAAAAACTAAACAAAACAAAACAAAAAAAGCAAAACTCGCCCGACTGTTTTAGCAATGAAATCTAAACTCTCTCTCGCACACACACACACACACACACACACACACACACACACACACACACACACACACACTACCCCCTCACACACACTGCTGCGGGGCCCAGAAAGACAGACCGCAGAGTGCATCTATTAAAAAGAAGGAAAAAAACACCACAGCACGCTATTGGAAGAGCCCCGACGCGTTAAAGCACCAACACAACACACACACACACACACACACACACACACACACACACACACACACACACACACACACACACACACACACACGGCAGCCCACGCAGATCAGCAGACACCGAGCACCGGATATTAAGCCAAATCGAATGACGAATTACGGCCAGTTATCCTCTCCATAGCGGCCACACGGGAGGGAAACAGCGGGGCGGCCCATACGTGCATCACTCTGATAAACCCCGCCATGCATGCACGCTGGCCTTGTCACACGAAGAGGGCCGGACACGTGTCAATAAAATGGGACGAAACGTAATAATGTGCAAAAAAAAATTGGACAAATGTTTTTACAAGAATTTTAACTTGATGGATATACGTATTATGCAAAAATCAGACCTTCAAGTTGTGTATGAATAAAGTAAATAATGACGATGATGATAATAATGATGATAGTAATATAAATTGGAAGATGATGATTATGATGTTGAATTAGGAGATTGAGAGGGAGGTGGTGGAGGAGGCGAAGGAGGAGGAGAAAGAAGGAAAAAGATACGAAGGCAGATGACGATAAAGAAGTAGAAAATAAAGTCAGATGATGATAATGATGAAGAAAACGTTACAAAGGAAAAAGATACGAAGGCAGATGAAAAAGAAGTAGAAAATAGTCAGATGATAATGATGAAGAAAACGTTACAAAGGAAAAAGATAAGAAGACAGATGACGAAAAAGAAGTAGAAAATAGTCAGATGATAATGATGAAGAAAACGTTACAAAGGAAAAAGATAAGAAGGCAGATGACGAAAAATAGAAGAAAAAGTAAGATAATGATGATGAAAAAGTTATTACAAGTATTATAATTAGAGAAGGAAGAGACGCAGCATCACATCACCGATTCCCCTCAACCCCCTCATCCGCCTGTTTTATATACACATTTTATTACTGTTCTCTTTAGTCTTTATTTACCCTGAAAACACTTGTTAACGAACCGCACACACTGACGCAATATGGCGCAGTGTTCGGGGGAAATTTATGCTGTAATGCGCGTTTTTTTCTCTCTCGGCGAGGCTCAGGATATTATTTCTGCTAAGCCTTTCATTGCCGGCACAGACCAGACCTCATGTCCGCCCTATTGTTATTACTCCAACCACTCAACCCTTACTCTCCTCTTCCTCCTCCTCCTCATCCTCCTCCTCCTTTTCATCCAACTCTGCATTCTGAACTAAAAGAGTATGAAGGGTGAGGGGCTGTCCGCTTTACATCCACACCTCTCGCCTTACAAATTCTATCACTTTATATTCTCCTTTTCATTCCCCATCCAAAGCTGTCATACCCCATCCCTCTACTTCTTCCTCCTCTTCCCTGTGCGACCTAAAGGAGTAAGAGGAGAAAGAGAGTAAGAGGAGAAAGACAGCCACCACAAAAACTTTTCTACTCTCATAAGCATATTTTTGGGCCTAACTTTTTTTTTCTTTCAATCCGCTTCTTTCTCCTCTCCCTTTGTCGGCTAGAAGAGTATGATAGTCAGTCCATATATGTCTCTAGTTACAAACCCTTACAAACCTTTTTATTTATTCTAATCTACTTTATCTCTTCTTTCCTTTCATTCCCCTCCCATAGCAATCATACCTCGCCCTTCTTTCTCCTCTCCCTACTGTCACCTAAAAATGTAAGATAGTTATTCCATGCGTGTCTCTAGTTACTCTCTTCCCTTACAAACCTTTTATATATTCTAATCTACTTTATCTCCTCTTCCTTTCATTCCCCGCCCATAGCACTCATGCCTCGCCCTCAAGAGTCGTGCCGCATCCAGTTTTCTCTCCTCGTGGTGGCATCGGTTATGTTTGTTTGTTGGTGCTTGGGGTTATTTCACGTTCTGTCGGTCGGGTTCGCTCCCCTTCTCTGTCCCCCACCCTCCCTTGACCAGTTGTTTGCTCTCTGTCCCTGCGGATAAAGCTTGGCGAACGCGATGGCTTGTTCTGTGTGGGATTTGCGTGTGCATGGGTGTACGTGTGTGTGTGTGTGTGTGTGTGTGTGTGTGTGTGTGTGTGTGTGTGTGTGTGTGTGTGTGTGTGTGCGAGTGTGTGTGTCTGTGTGTGTCTGTGTGTGTGTGTGTGTGTGTGTGTGTGTGTGTGTGTGTGTGTGTGTGTGTGTGTGTTCCTCCTATATCCCTGCCTCCCTACCTTCCAGCCCTGTCTGGCCTTTGTTGTGTGTTTGTCTGTGTATGGGTGTTATGGCTTGTGTGTGGGGGGGGAGAGTGTCAGAGTGCTTTGAATATGGGGGGGGGGGGACTGGGGACTGTGTATGTGCGAATCTAAGTCTCTCTCTCTCTCTCTCTCTCTCTCTCTCTCTCTCTCTCTCTCTCTCTCTCTCTCTCTCTCTCTCTCTCTCTCTCTCTCTCTCTCTCTCTCTCTCTCTCTCTCTCTCTCTCTCTCTCTCTCTCTCTCTCTCACACACACACACACACACACACACACACACACACACACACACACATACACATACACACACACACACACACACACACACACACACACGCACATACACAGATCTATATATTGCGATTCCGTATCCATACAGACAAACAGACAGGCAGACAGACAGACAATCACAAAGAAAAATAACCCGATCGTTTTACTTTCAGCGATATTTTTACGACCAATATTCGCACTAGGCAACTCGGCGTTCCTGAAAGTGTCGAGTATTTTTACGAAGAAGTCTTTCTCTTCTTAATATTTCCCTAACCCGGTAAGCTGGGAAAGAGGTAAATGGATTGATCGTGCACAATATCACTTTGTTCTGTTGTCCTTGACGTACACCATGAGGGAGGTCACGGCAGCAGCAGCAGCAGCAGCAATGAAAGTCTCGCAACGCATAAGCCAGACCTTGACATTTAGAAGAGAGATGAAAAATGCGAAATATGAGAGCTAAAGGACGCTATGAGCAACCGATGTCCTTGCGTGCCTGCTTGCCGCTCACGGTCGCGAGGAAGCGGTAAAAGTCTGGCTGGAAATGGGAGAGTGATTGACGGCGGGACACGAATGAGCGCGCGGGGGAAGGCATGAAGAATGGTCGTTACATGTCAATAAAAACCTATGAACTGTGACGCGGGAAAACTCTCCCTCCCTCACGCCTCTCACGTGCGGCCCCACAGTGATGCAGCATCACAGCGCACGCCCCGCTCACCCATGCAACAGACATGCCCACATACATATCTCCATGCATTTCAACTAATCAGGCAAGCCGTACAAGTCGAAACTCACACAACCCCATAAGCATAACCTTACCCGCACTACGACCCCACGACAAAAACAACCTCACAGACGCACCGCCAGTTTCCCTTCACAGCTATACGGCCCAAGCAACACTGAAAACACTTCTATATAGTATACACACTAGTCAACGAGTACACCTCACTTATTCTAGCCAGGCACCCTCCGTAACACACCTTCACCCTTCCTACCCTCCACGCAAGATTGCAATACAAACACACACTTTCCACCTGCCTGATCTCCTCACAGCCCACAACAAGCCCATGCACGAGCACATTTTTTCCACTTGTTCTAGCCAGCGACACCCACCTAACACACCTTCTCCACCTAGCCTACACTCCACGGTAAACACTGCACTAAAAACACATATTTCCCAACTGCACGATCTCTCTACAGCCCCAACAAGTCCACAACAACAACACCTCCACTTGCTCTTACTCGCAGCATTTTTCTTCCACTGTAAATTTCGTTTCGAGAGTACAGAATAAAATAGCAGCCCAGGCACACTTCACTAACACACCAATTCCACTTGTTCTACGCATCCACGGTCTAGACAGGCCAACAAGAATACCTTTTCCACACGTTTTCACTTCCATTTTTCTTCCGCTACAAATATATTTCCGTACGTGAGTATGCATTATAAAGTGTTAATTTAGACACAGCCTTCTACAGTATAACACCCGTTCCACTTAGCCTGCCCATCCACGCCCTAGACAAGCCCATGAGTATACCATCTCAACTTGTTCTCACTCGCAACATTTTCCCTCGTCTGCAAATTTCGTTCGGGAGGCGGGCGGGTGGCTGGCGGCGGTGTCCTGTGACTGGAACACAACATAAAGCCCCCCGAGGCGCGCCGTCCTGATGTGCCCAGCTGGGACGCGGCACTAGATGAAAACCAACCCTGACTTTCAAATATAATGCTGTTTGCAAAAATATTTCACAAAGATGACGCTGTTGTTTCTGACGGCGAGGTAAAGAATATAAAACCAGTAGCCTCCTCTCAGCTTTCTCCTCCCTCTTTTCTCTTTCTCTCTCCATCGGCGTCCTTTCTCCCTCACAAATTCTGGATCCGGCCGTTTTGCAGAGGTTAAGTTGAGATTATAAATACGGCGTCTGGCGGGTTAGGACGACAGGGAATTAGCATAATGACCCCCGGAGAGCCTAATTGGAGGTATTTTTCTTCATTCTTACGAGGAGTCGGTCACCACCGCTCTCCCCGCCACCAGAACCGCCGTCGCCAGCTGGGAAAACTCTGCGTCTATATTTCTTCTCCTTTTCTTTTATTCAGGTTCCTTCAACAACAAAAAACGCTCACACACCGAAAGCTCCTCCTCCTCCTCCTACTACTACTCCTCCTTCTCCTTTTCTCCTCCTCCGCGTTCTTCTTTGCAGGCTCTTATTCCTTTCCTTCTTTCTCTGGTTTCCATCTGTGTTTTCTTCTCCTTTCTCCAAAACCCAGACTTTTCTCATTTATATCTGTCTGTCTGTCTGTCAGTCGTCTCTCTCTCTCTCTCTCTCTCTCTCTCTCTCTCTCTCTCTCTCTCTCTCTCTCTCTCTCTCTCTCTCTCTCTCTCTCTCTCTCTCTCTCTCTCTCTCTCTCTCTCTCTCTCTCTCTCTCTCTCTCTCTCCATCCATCACAGCCTCCAGAGAGAGAGAGAGAGAGAGAGAGAGAGAACCAGACAATCTAATTTAGGTGTGGATGCTGCTGAAGCGGTTTGGAGAGAGAGAGAGAGAGAGAGAGAGAATGACACATACACATCAGATGAAAGCAGTAATCATGTCAGTCCTCTTTCTCTTCTTCTTCTTCTTCTCCTCCTCCTCCTCCTCCTCCTCCTCCTTGACCTCTTTGCCTCCAATTCTTCCATTCTGCTTCTTAGTCCCGCGCGCTCGCCTACATTCCATTTTTCGATAACGCCCACAAGTAAAGTTTAATCCGCATTACATTGTTATTTTCCTTTGTTTTATTCAGCATCTGCCGCTATTTTTCTATTTTGCTTTCCTACTTAAATTCTTTCCCTGGTGCTTCCCTCCCTCCCAATATTCAAATAATCACTCCACTAATTTGCTATCAAAGGTTAGTAGCATTAAAGCACTACTCCCCCCCCCCACCCCTAACTCTCTCTCTCTCTCTCTCTCTCTCTCTCTCTCTCTCTCTCTCTCTCTCTCTCTCTCTCTCTCTCTCTCTCTCTCTCTCTCTCTCTCTAGATCTATCTATCTATCTATCTATCCATCTTTATCTCTATCTATCTATTTATATATGTATCTATATGTGTATCTATCTATCTCCCTGCTCCTCTCAACGCAGCGCCCTTCCATTCTCCCTTCCTAAATACCTATATCTAACAATTAATCTACCTACCTATCTGTGTATCTATCTATGTACCTCTCTCTTCTCCTTTCATCGCACGCGCTCTTCCGTCCTCCCTTCCTAAATGCCACCTCCCACTCTCCATCTGCCCCGCCTCGAGGACACAGGTGTTTCTCGCCGTTGAATTACTCAGGTAGAAGGACCGTGCTGAGCGGGGAACGCAGATCACCCGCCTGGCCCTCCCTGCTGCTCTCCTAAAACGCGAGTGGTCTGCCAGCGCTGTGTATTATTCCCTGTACCATCACACACGTTTCGTCTTTTGTTGCAATTATGAAACGACGGCTTACTTTGCGACTTATGAATCTGTTTCCATGACCTCCCTCTCCTTTTGTACGAGTGGTTTAGTGGCGCAGAATATTGATCCGTGTAGTATAAAGACGCATTTCGTATTTATAATGTAATGACGGCAGTGACCTATGAATTTGTATCTACGTCTTTCTCTGCCTATAATTCCGTTGTCATGCAGAGATACGTATTAATTTCAAATACATTATCGAGCACCGACTATTGATACAGTATCGACAGCGACAGCTTACGGTGTGGCCTATGAATCTCTACCCACTACCTTCTTCACTCTTCGGATTCCAAGCCTGATAAAGGAACGTGAAGAAGCATATCGAGTGGTTTGCCAAAGCTGTGCCTTGATTCCTGTAATATATCCGAGCATTTCGACCTAAATTTTAATTCCGGCAATGACAACTTACTGAGTAGCGTACGAGTCTGCCACCACGACCCTCCTCACCTTACTTGAGTCCAAAATAATCTCGATCACTCAAGATACTCAGAGAAGGAAATACTCAGGCATTTGCAGATAAAGATAAAACTAAACAGACCCTACCCTCAGAAACAGTACACCTCCCAAACACGCACTCATTGGAGACACATCCGTAATGCTGTGACAGAGAGAAATCAGTGCAGTGTGGATACATGTGAATATTTATAATTTTATAATGTATGTTTTTTATCTTTAGATATTCTTTTTCTTCTTTTATATAGACTTTGCCCTTTGAATAGGCAGCACACGGCAGTGCACCTTTGGGCCTATAAATATATATGTATGTTTAAATAAACAAACAAAAAAAAGGAAACAGAGTCATTAACCGGGAAAAAAAAAACATGACAAAAAAACACAATGCCAACACAAGAACAAATGTTACAGAAGGCATTTCAGGAAAAAATGTCAAAGAAAAGAAAATAAGCTGATGGAAACACCACCAAAACCACTACAGTAACAAAATCCTACTGGACATTTCACCTCATTCAAAGCCGTACAAATATATATATATATATATATATATATATATATATATATATATATATATATATATATATATATATATATATATATATATATATATATATATATATATATATATATATATATATATATATATATATACTACACCTGCAACCATCTCTACGCCATCTTTCCATCTTAAAGCTCTTGTATGCCTCGGATCTCCCTTTCGGCCTCCTCCTCCTCCTCCTCCTCCTCCTCCTCCTCCTCCTCGCCAACACCTCACTGATCACGCCAGTTTACCTTCGCTCTGATAATTACTGTCACTCGCAGGTAAGCTCGCGACGAAGGGAATCTCCGCGCACCTCAGGACGCCCTCAGATATTTGTGGAGCGCCTCGAAAATTTCCAGAATTTCTTGGCACATTAAAATAATATTACCCGAAGGTCCGCCTATCTTGGGATATTTACAGGTTCTTGTATGCAGGGAAGGGATTTTGTGAGAGAGAGAGAGAGAGAGAGAGAGAGAGAGAGAGAGAGAGAGAGAGAGAGAGAGAGAGAGAGAGAGAGAGAGAGAGAGAGAGAGAGAGAGAGAGAGACACACACACACACACACACACAAAAAAAAAAAAAAAATAGAACAGACAAAAGTACGTTAACTCTATCTACTCATCTCTCTATCTATCTATCTATCTGTCTACCTTTCCATCTATCTATCTACCTATCTGCCTGTCTCCGTCTCCATACATAAACACGAGCTTCGATCCCAGCCAGTCAGTGCAACTCAAGTCTTCACCAGTCCAGTGTTCGCCGGGCCAGCTGCCTCCACGCGCCTGGCTGCCTGCGCCGTAAACCTTGCTCCGGGAAAAGCGGCTTATTCACCACCGGCCCCAGAAACATAAGCCAGGCGTGTGCGATAACTATACGTCGGTGTTTGTTGTGGTGCACCTCCACAGCCTATACAATGCCGATATTGCCAATGAAATGATGATAGAGATTCCGATCCCAGCCTACACACACACACACACACACACACACACACACACACACACACACACACACACACACACACAAAGAGCTTCACCCAACAAATACGTCCACACTGCCTGGCTGGTTACAGAAAGCTGAACTATTCATCGTAAACAATAATAATTAGGTACTGAGTATACACGTTTTACAACACCTGGCACTCCCCAATAACTTGACACGAAGATCTGAAACAAAGGTCTCAAAAACGAAACCTCATTTAGTTTAACGCAAGGGGAATACATGACTTGATTCCCATTCGTACCAACAGTGGTTATGTGGTAGGACATGTAGCACGTTCTACACTGTATATACGTTGGTCTAAAAAACGAGCCACTACTGACTTAACATGAAATATGTAAGACTCGCTTTATATTCACTCTATTCGTGGTAATGTGTATGCCGTGACCCTCATCGCTGTTATAACTGGTTACCGTGGATACAGCTTCAAAACTATAACCACAACTTTCATAATGAATGCAGCACACTTACATGCTGCTTTCATAGAGATAAAAAAAAAAACATACTGTCTCGCCAACGTAGCTGTAATCACCCATATAGCTTCTTTACGGGTGACCCTCCATGCAAGGACAACTGCTTACTGTGAACGCAACTTCAGAACTATAACCCCAGTGTGTATAATGGATGAAGCACACTTACGTGATCCTCTCCTAGGGGCGCCGGTGCCATCTCGCCAAGTTGAGGCCGCCATCTGACCCCTGTCCCGCGAGGCTCATGTAAGGAGAGTCACCCTGGGAGAGGAGAGGAGTTTCAAGTTAGATTACACTCAGGGAAACTTACGCTGCAGCAGGAAACGGGGGAACTTGTGTCAGACTGGCTCGTCGTATAACAACATCAGCTGTCCCGCGCAGAACTTCCCTTCCCTTCCCTTCCCTCCCTTCCCTTCCCCATTACCGCCGCCTGCCTCCAGACTACGCCCAAGGAACGCTTCGTCTGTTTCCGTGCACTTAGTGTAATTAGAAAACAAAGGATTGTGTTTCTTTTATTAACTTATTACAAGAGTTTTTCTACTTTAGTTGTGGCTGAGAAGCTGTGGGAATTTCAGCGTCAAGAGAATTGTTTTAAAGCGAGAAAGACAACACAAAAAACGAGAAACTTATTTTATCAAAACTATTTCAGTGGAAACAACAAGCCGTGGTTTAAGTTCATTAACAAGTAAATACAACAAATTACGTCTGTGTGAAACCTCCTGGGATAGAAACTGTGGATGAGTGTGGAGGGGGGCGGGGCTACGAGCAAGAGTAAGACCATGAGGAATGACCAGGGCAATGCATATGTGAGAAGGGGGTGAAAGAGGGAAAAGTATAAGGTGCTGATGTAAGGGAATGAATAAAGGTGAAAAGATGAGAAAGCTGCATGAGGATATGTCCGTATGTCAGACAAGACTGACAGTGGTGTGTGGATGTGTTAGGATGAGTTGGGGTGCGGGGTGAGGATGACTGATGGTGGTAAATTGAGGTGCTGATGTGTGGGAATGAATGAGGGTGAGGGGATTAGAGAAAAATGAAACGATAAATTATATACGTGTGTGAAACGAAGAATATGAAGCATGTGCCTGTGGAAACGGGTTCAGTAAAGGGAGGCCTGGGTACTGGACAAGTCCCTCCAATGCAAACTCAACCCACAGCAGTTTGCCCCATACAATCTCGCCCCAGTAAACTCGTCAGTGGAATCACGGCTAATGCAGAAGCAACTTTTTATTGCATCGCTGCTATAATATCATCAGATGAGGGAAGGAAGGTCCGGTTAATACTGGGTTACGATCCCATATACAGGGTCTGTTAGTGCCAGTAAAAAAAAGGTCCGCATAAAGTACATTTTGTATAATTCAAACATCATTCTTCCCCCATAAAAAGGCTAAGTAAGTCAAGTGCGTTGGTACACGCTAATGTAAGCGAACGCGTAAAGATGATAATACTGAAATTTCTACATCGCGTTCCTCCAAAAATACGCGTAATTTTAACTCAGGGGAGACATTAGGTACCTAGATGAGGCCAGTTGGTAGGGCGAGTTTCCATCGGAGCGGCTTTACCTGCAGGCACTGAACGCATTGCATCATGTTGAATTTTCGAGTCAGCATCACGCTCATCCGTCAGTACCGCGGTTACGGACGGACGGCGGGGACGTTTTCCGTGAGTAGCCTCATGACAGTGCTCTCTTTAATCCCCAGCTCGAGGCCAGGTGGAGCCGCGCAAAGGCACGTCCGTACATCAGGTGAATGCGAACAATAGTGAGGACAGACACGCGCCACTGGCTATGTTGCGACGCTCCTCCCTCACCTCCCTGGCGCAAACGTGTGTCGGGATGCAAGAGAAGCAGGGTGTCAGGGTGCCATAGACGCGTCCCTGTCCTCCTTGCCCCCTCTACTCATTTCCGAGCGGGATCCATATCAAGTATCGTTGAAGAGTCTCATGACCGATGTTTCATTTTACTTGCACCTATAATTAAATCCACCATTAGGGTCCAATATAACAAGAGGGTGTTTATTGGCCGCTCTAAGTGCCGAGAATAACGATCACAAGCATCAAACGTAACACGTATGTACTATGCGGCGATATAATACATAATTATATATAAAATGTATATAATATATACATGCATATAAAACCCCACAATCCTTTCTGGGTGAGACGTTTAAAACAAGCAAAGCCATCACGCAGTTTTCCTTGAAGGAACCACAACATATTTCCTCCTTTAAGTGTAACACCTGGATCGTTGACTTATGCAACGTGGGAACAGAGTTTGTCAATATCAAATTAGAACTATTTGTGGACGTTTGTGGCAACTCTGAATGCTAAAAATGTATTTATGAGTGAGTGTGTGTGTGTGTGTGTATGTGTGTGTGTGTGTGTGTGTGTGTGTGTGTGTGTTTCAGAGAGAGAGAGAGAGAGAGAGAAATCTATACAAGTCAGCTACATTTATCTTTCGTTTTGCGATCACGACTGTATTTTTGTTTTCTTTCTTTCATATAAACAATAAAACAAAAATACAGGAAACTCACTTTCTACCAACAAAGAAACATTTAAACAATTAACCACTCTGCATCATCCCGATCCACGAAGAAAAATAAAAACAAGGAAAATAAAACAGAAATAAAAGAAATAAAAGAAAATAAATGAAAACAGAGGAATAACACCTCTATATAATGCTATAATATGAATGTAGCTTTCTCTCTTTGCCTTCCAGCTCTTAAATTCCATATATGACAACTTCCCTCCCTCTGACCGCGCCGCAACACTACAGTTTCTCAACTTCGTATAATCCTGTCGGGTTGGACGTCAACTTTGGACCGACATAAACTATTCATCTAATTTCGGCGAGGCGCTGAGGCTCAGGCATCACGCAAGGTCTTCTTTTTTACTCTCTCTCTCTCTCTCTCTCTCTCTCTCTCTCTCTCTCTCTCTCTCTCTCTCTCTCTCTCTCTCTCTCTCTCTCTCTCTCTCTCTCTCTCTCTCTCTCTCTCTCTCTCTGTGGAAAGAGGATAATGTTTGACAGCAGAAGGTCGGTCCTCCATCACTTTTTGTCGTAGTGGTGATGAAAGTGTGGTAAGCAAGGAGCTGGTGTGTGGGTGTGGGTGTGTGGGTGTGGGTGTGGGTGTAAGGAGACCGCTTAGCCCACGCGGAATTGTAAAATTTTGTTCCTCCACCGCGTCGCTTGTCTTGGTATTACGGAGAGAGGTTACAATTTGAGCAGCGATAACTTGCTATTCGTTAGGCTAACGTAAAAGTCTGTAAGTTTAAAACTAGCTAATTACGCAGTGATGGTTTGCTATTTTAATGAGTACCTAACAGAGTTTGTCAAGTTTATCACCTTTTATACCTACGTGTCAACTAAATGCTTGACTTACCAAAGTTTAATGTTTCTTCGGCACCCTGCCACTTCCTGACACAACAGGCGGCGGGGCAGCAGGCCAGAGGTCTACTGAGCCCTGGTTACGAGTTCATGCTCCTCCGAAGGCTCTCCGCTCTCCTTCCACTGTCACCAGCTTCTCTATCCTTACTTTACGTCCCCGGGTGGCTCACTCGTCCACAGGGAAGCATCACCTCTATGCACACGAACGAAATTCACTCAAGAGCAAGGACGGACTCGGACCACGCCGTTGTTTACGTCCAAAGTGCGTTCTAGACGGGCTCAGCACAGATATTAAATACCTTTAACCCCCACAGCTAACACCGATTGGCTTACTTTACACCTTTTGTTGCTGAAGAAAGTTCCTTCTCTTCTGTACACTCTGAAGAAATTTACTCCCCGCAAAAGCAGACCTTTCACAATTTTACACTTGGAATGCGTTCTACCGTGCACTTCTTCAGCAAAACTGGCTCAAGGCTGCCAACCTATGTAAAGGGGAGTTGTGCCTGGAGATTGGTAGTTTTGTTTAAAGCACTCGTAAATGTCAAAACTTAATCTAACGTATAGATTTGAGCCCTTCTCTGTGTATATGTGTGTGTGTGTGTGTCTGTGTGTTTGTGTGTGTGTGTGTGTGTGTGTGTGTTCTGACATTGTTCCCTACACACGATACTACAAACTCAGAGCCAAAAAGGACACACCGGAGGCAACAAAAACGCGTAATTCCAGGTCCTGTTAACCCTCACTGAGACAAGGCAAGGAAGTGGTCGACTACTGGAGAGGGAGGAATAGAAAAGGGAGAAAAAATACCATTATTAGAACACTTCCTGCCCTGAGTGACGGATGGCGGTGTGTCACATGGCAGAGTAACGTTGCCAATGGCACGATGAAGAAAATGGAAGGGAAGAGGATGGAGGGGAAGGAAAGAGAAAAGAAGGAAAAGGCAAGGAAGAGAAGAGGTTGGAGGGGAAGGTAAGAGACAAGAAAAGAAGGGAAGGGAAGGGAAGGGAAGGGAAGAGAAAAGAAAAGGGAAGAGAAGGAAGGGAGGGAAGAGGAGGAAGGAAGAGAACGGGAAAGGGAGGGAATATGCAAAGAATGGAAAGGGAGAGAAGGGACTAAAAGGAATTGGAATAAGAATGAAAGAGGAAGAGAAAGGAGAAGAAAGACACAAAACGAGCAAAGAAAGGGTTGGGAGGTTGAGGAAAGGGAGGGGAAAGAGAGGAGAAAAAGGATGGCGAGGAGGAAGAGAAATAAAAAAAAAATATAGCAAGACCAGCAGAGGGAAGGTGTGGGCGGTCTTGTGTTGTTGCGTTGTGTTGTATAATTTACTGTACTCGAACGTCTCTCTCTCTCTCTCTCTCTCTCTCTCTCTCTCTCTCTCTCTCTCTCTCTCTCTCTCTCTCTCTCTCTCTCTCTCTCTCTCTCTCTCTCTCTCTCTCTCTCTCTCTCTCTCTCTCTCTCTCTCTCTCGAAGCCTGGCAGTCCGGCTGATCCCGTGATAGAGATGAAATTTTTTATCACATCTCTTTTTGTGTGGCAAGGTGAATGTGTGGCTGTATCTCCCTTGGCCTCTGTTCCACCTGAGAGAGAGAGAGAGAGAGAGAGAGAGAGAGAGAGAGAGAGAGAGAGAGAGAGAGAGAGAGAGAGAGAGAGTTAAAAACAAATGAAAAAAGAAAAGGAAGGAAACGAAGATCGGCGTGGGAGAAAGAAAGACTGGCAAGGAAGATGAAAGAAAAAAGACAAAGAAAGGAAAAGAACGAAAAATTAAAGAAAGAAAGATAAAAAGAAAGAAAAGGACAGCAAGAAAAGGGAAAAAAAAAGGAAAAGACAGTGAGGAGGCGAGAGCAAAAAAAAAAAGCAGAAGATACACTGACAAGGAACCGTTAAGAAAGAGAGAAAGTAAAAGAGCAAAGGAAAAGAATGATTGACAGAAAAAGAAAAAATGAAAAAAAAACGCAGAGGCGAAAGTCGAAGAAAAAAGGTGGAGACTAACTTTGTGTGTGCGTGTGTGTGTGTGTGTGTGTGTGTGTGTGTGTGTGTGTGTGTGTGTGTGTGTGTGTGTGTGTGTGTGTGTGTGTGTGTAGGGAATGACAGGCCCTGGGTAACTCTTATTATTGGGCGACGTTAGGTGGACCTCCAGCCTTACCAGACCCTGATTAAATCTACACGCATTATACCTGAGTCCCCTTCCTCCTCCTTTACCTGGCTGCCTCACCATCCATCCTGCCCTCCATTCTCTCCTCTGCTCTTCCCTTCTTTCTCCATTTTCTTGTTCTCGTCTTTCTCATCAATTCTACCCTTTCCCTGTTTCTCTATTCTTCCTTTCTCCTCTTCTCCCTCTTTACGTGCTTGCCTGCCTCACCGTCCATCCTCCTCTCCTTTCTCTCCTCTGTTCTTCCCTTCTCTTCCTCCATTTTCTTGTTCTCGTCTCGCTCATCAGTTCTAACCTTTTCCTGTTTTTCTCTTCTTCCTTCTCTCCTATGTCTTTCTCTCCCTTTCTCTTCTCCCTTCCTCTGTTCCTTCCTCGTTTTTCTCCACTTCGTTGCGTTTTATCTTCCTCCTGCACCCCCTCTCCCGTCCCCATCCTTATCTCCCTTTCTCTTCTCTCCTCTCTCTTTATTTTTTCCTCCTGCTCTCACTTACATTCTTCCTGTTCACTCTCCTATTTTCATCCTCTTCCTCCCTTTTCTGATCTTTCGTCCTCCTCCTCTCTTTCTGTTATTCCTTTCTCCTTTTTCTATTCACTCTCCTTTCCCTTCCTTTTGCTCCTCTTCCTCCCTGCTCCCTTTTCTTCACCTTTACTTTTTTCTCATTTTCTGTCTTAATTAATCTTTTCTTCCTTCATTTCATCTTACTCATTTTCCTCCTCGCTTTTTTTTTTTGGTTTGATATATTTAACCTCTTTTTTTTTAGCTTCTCCTACTCCTCATCCCACCATATCATTCTCCTCCTCCTCCTCCTCCTCCTCCTCCTCCGCGTCCTCCTCCACCATATACCTTCCTCCTCTTCACTTCCTTGTTTTTTCCCTCCCTTCGGTTTCTTTCCAAATACACGCCTCCATTTCTACCTCCTCCTCTTCCTCCTCCTCCCTTGCCCTACAATCACAATCTCTTTTCCTCCTCCACTTCCTCTGCCTATTTTCACCTCCTCCTCTCCTCCTCCTCCTCCTCCTCCTCCTACTTTTCCTCTACCACCCTCCGCACCGCTGTTTCTGCCTCTCCTCCGCCTCCAACTCTCCACTTCAGTCTTCCCTTTTCCCACCTCGGCATAGCTAACAGCACGCCTTCCCTCCCTTCCCGATGTGCTGCGTTTGTATCTTTCTTTTATTTCATGGCTTTCGGTGGGTTCGAGGTCGAGAGAGGACTGGGAAGTATATAACACCCGCCCAGTTAACTTAATACTTCCCCGATAACGTGTTCCTTGTGACCCGATTGAATGTATATAGAGATTTCAAGGTCTTAGGAGTCTGATTCTTGTTTCTTAGTTGATAACATTAACTCTTGATTGTTGAAGAAATTAGTCAGAGATTCGAGTTTGATACTTTTTTTTTTTTTTTTTTGTAACTTGGTTGCATAGGAGTCCGAGTTTTATATAAGGAATCCTATCACATTTTATAGTCAGACACAGCTTTCTTTTTTTTTACGCGAGGCCAAATAACGTACTGATACAACGACAAAAAACTCCTCCTCCCATTAATCTGTTTGCGTTTTTTTTTTAAAGTTGCTAACGTATACTAACTTAAGCTATAAACTGTTAAAGAAAAGACAAGCTACCAAAAAATTAAACCAAAATACAATAAAAAAATACAAAACAATCTGAAAACCAAAAAGATGACACTAAAAAGAACTAAAATTAAAAATCTCGTAAAAAACTATTAAAAAACAAAAAAATTATGCAGAACAAAAAAAATGTAAATTTATAAAAACAGTGAACTGCAATTAAAAAAAAAAACTAGATTACTAGAAATATAAAGTAAGAATGGTAATCTAAAAGAAACATATTATAGCAACACTAAACGAAAACTTAAAAACTAAAAAGCAAATAAAAACAGAAAAAAATAAGCAAGCAAGCAAGCGAGAAGAATAAAACAATCTATTAACTTGCAATAAACGGAACACCAAAGAGCCTAAGAAAAACATACACACGCCAGTAATGAAAGTCATATATTGATAACAAATTTGCTTTAGTAAGGAGGTAATTAAAGCTTAGATTCCGAGGCTCAGCTCACGCATTGCTAACTCCGGAGTCTGAAACGTTGGCCAAGTTTTCAAGAATGTAAATCAGGTGCGTGGAAAGGCTGCTTCGGCTTTCTTCCTCATCTATAACATTTCGCTTTCTCGTGTTTTCTTTCTTCTCTCTCTCTCTCTCTCTCTCTCTCTCTCTCTCTCTCTCTCTCTCTCTCTCTCTCTCTCTCTCTCTCTCTCTCTCTCTCTCTCTCTCTCTCTCTCTCTCTCTCTCTCTCTCTCTCTCTCTCTCTGTATCAATCTATCTATCTATCTACATGTTTATCTGTCTCCATATTAATCTACAACGTTTTCCTTTCCCATGTTTTCTCTCTCTAGACTTTTCCTCTCTATCTCCATATCTATTTATCTTTGTCTATCTATTCATTTATCTGTCTATCTATTTATCGGTCAATCTCTCTCTTCCTCCCTCCCTCTATCTGCACTTACTCCCGTGTGCCTTTCAGACATCGCTCTCCTTTCTTCCTCTTGCCAAATCCATTTCCTTTTTCATTATTAGATTTTTTTTTTTTTTTTTTTTTTTGTCTTAACGTCAGTTCCTCGGCTTCGCTCTCATTCCCTCTTCCTTCACCACCTGCTTATTATTCCTCCTCCCCCTCTTCGTCCATTTTTATCTTCGTCCTTTTTTCTCCTCCTGCTCCTTTACTTCCTCCTCCTCCTCCTCCTCCACTCTCTCCTCATTCTTTAATCATCCAGCTTCGTCTTCTGCACAGTAAGACTTAATAACTTATGCACACACACACACACACACACACACACACACACACACACACACACACACACACACACACACACACACACACAGAAGAATTACATCAAGAGCTTTATCAATACACACTTCCAAGTCTCGCGTTAAAGATTCAAAAATACGGATATAGATTTCTCTTTGAGCGTCACGAAAGAAAACGCTTTTTCCGAGAAACGTGCTTATGGAGACGAGATAATAGGGATTCGGGGTACGAAAAAAGCTAGTGAAAACTCTACGGATATTTGAGGGATGGAGTAATAAGGATGCATAAGGGAAAGGGGAACAAATGGCTTATAAATCTCAGCACGACATTGATAACTGCGAGAGGAAATTGAGAGGCGAAATGGAAGCGCTTGTCTGGAAAGAAAACCTGAGGGGAAAGTAAGGGGGGCAGGGGTAGGGGGAGGGGGAGGGGGAGGAGAGGCATGAGAGTTACTCCCTAATTGACTTAACGAGTGATGCACCTTCAGGGAATTGGGCTGTTTACCTGCTTAACTCTCTCTCTCTCTCTCTCTCTCTCTCTCTCTCTCTCTCTCTCTCTCTCTCTCTCTCTCTCTCTCTCTCTCTCTCTCTCTCTCTCTCTCTCTCTCTCTCTCTCTCTCTCTCTCTCTCTCTCTCTCTCTCTCTCTCTCTCTCTTTCCCGTAGGTGTAATACCAGAAATAAACAAGAATTACATTCCCAGTTTCGTCGAAAAGGCGATAAGGAAGCGTTTGATTTAATCATACAGAGTAGTGCGATAAGGGGTTTCCTAATGACCATACAGAGAGAGAGAGAGAGAGAGAGAGAGAGTATAGTTAAGAAAAATTAAAATTTCTGCAAAGATAAAGTCAAGCCATATCCATATTCAGTATCAATATTTATTACGATTTTAATAAAGTCATCTAGAAGAAGGTATCGTTGACGATCCCTGAGAGAAAGGACGTAAAAAAACATGAAAAGGGAACACGAGAAGTATTGCCAATTTATAGACATCAAATAATACCCAAAGATTTGTCATATCCTTATAACCTTCAGCGACTCTGGCACCTTATGATTCTACTCTCCGCAGCACCACAGGACTGAGTTGGAGTACGCTAAGTGAACAATGATCTAATTAATGCTATTAACATCACGAGTCAAAGAGTAAACCTGATTGCTTTTTTGCTAATCTTCACTTTGAGTTTGTAAAGAACATCAAGAGATTAAATAGGACTGGACAAGAGCTGCTTCCTGTACCCTCCTGTACCTCCAGAAGGGGACGACAGAGTTACACAGCGTCATAGATGAGAGTCAGGCATCACGACAGTAGTAGGACAAAACTGAGTTGCCTGTTACCAAGCCACCTTCTACAGATCACCCTTCCTGACATTCTAAGCCCAACGTGAGAGACAGGCAATTGAGACTGGCTCAGGTAGCCTATGGGAGTTAGAAAACCACGGCGGGGGATGGGATTGCAGGAGTAAGCAGAAAAAAAGAGTAACAGCTGCTTCCTACCATGCCGAGAGCCACACGAGGTAGACAACAAAGTGCCAGGTATGGGAGCCCGACACCATGACTGCAGGGCGGCGGGGCTGATTGCAACACGCCCGGGGTCACAGGTGGAGATGCAACGTGTAGGAATCAATACGAGGGACTTTGATACGCCAACACGCGAGACTGACTGCAATGTTTGCCCTTCCATCTCGTGCCCCACGCCGTCCCATCAGGCTAAACGTGCATAATTGTGGAACAAACTTCCCATTGTGTGCACCCGACAGAGAAAGGGAAGATGACTGCGTAATTTTCAGAATTTCGGCACTTCTCGAATTCATCTTCATGCGGAAAGGAAATTGCGAAGTCCATTCTAATAACAGGCTCGGCAATTTTCTTTCTTTTTTTTCTTCCTCGAATTCATTGTACTCTCGAGCACGTTTATTGTATTTTGTTTTCTTCTTACTGGAAAGAGAATAAGTGGCAATCCCCCCCACCCCTCTCCTCCTCCTCCTCCTCCGTTTGCTCTACTCTCCTGCATTCCTTTCCTCTTCTCCTCGTAACAACTGCTGCCACACAATAAAATGTACCACCTAAGAGTTATTGTCATTTAACTCTGCCTATCAGTCAACGTTGCATGAGTCATTTGTTTCACTACACCTATTCCTTCCTTCCGGTGTGTGTGTGTGTGTGTGTGTGTGTGTGTGTGTGTGTGTGTGTGTGTGTCATTCCAAATATACTCATTATGAACACAACTCATTCTGAAGCATGTAACTAAGACTGACGAAACTGCTTCATAAGACAATAACGACTGAAACATGAGACCTTTATTTTCACAAGAGGTTTTTACGAACTCTGACCTTCTTAAGATAGGAGCTACTGAAACATGTCCCCTTCATACTTATAGAGATAAACTTACGAACTGTGACCTAATTCGTAACGTAATAGTGAGTGAGTGACAAGACCCGCTGGAAGATGTCAATTTACTGATTTACTATTTATGGAGATAATATGAGCTGTGACCTGTTGCATAATATAATGGTCACTGCAACACGTCACCTTATTACTCAACAGATATTAATGAACTGTAACCTAATTTGTCTTTCTCTTTTCTCCCATCAGACGGTCCTTCCTTCCGCGCGCCTCCCAGCGACCAGTACGCCGAGCTCGGGGAGAACGTGACCCTAAGCTGCCAGGTGGACTCCATGCCGGACCCCACCATCGTGTGGATCAACCAGCAGACGCAGACGGTGGCGGGCACGGGCTCGGAGCTGCGCGTGTCCGTCTCCAAGGCCACCGTGGGCGTGTACCAGTGCATTGCTAAGGTGGAGGGCTTCCCGGAGATCTCAGACACCGTGGGAGTGTTCCTCAAGGTAGGTTTTCGTGCCTCATTAACTGTTTTTGTCTCTTCACCTCACTCTTTGGTTGGTCTTCGTGTCTGTGTCATTTTTTTTTTTTTCTTACTGACCTTTCTACTGTTTCTCTTTGTGGTTAGTATTCGTTTGTTCCTCACGTTAGTTCTTTTGTCTCCATTTTTATCTTTGATCCAACCTTCTTTCTTTTAAGCGTTTTATTTTTGGATTATCCTTCGTCTGTTTTCCATCTCTTATCCCTTGTTTGATCTTTTGAGTCCCACTTTCAGGGTATTCTTTCTTAGCCTCTGATGTCTCGTCTTCGTTCAACATTTTTGCCGTTTCACATTTCAGTTTTCCTCGTTTGCTTTGCATTTTTCAGCCCTTCATCGACTCTTATAGTGCCTCACAATTTACTTTTTTGTTTTTGTTTTCGATTTTCGCTCATTTAACTTCTCATTCACTTCACTTTTCGTCATTCTTCGCATGTTCTCCATTTTAACTCTTATTCTTCCTTTACAATCAATTTTATTCCTCATTTAACTTTTCTCCGCTTCTGTTTCTGATTGTTCTTCATTGATACGTCCAACATTTCCATCATTCTGCTTTTCAATCACCTCATTGGTAATTCTTCGTTTGTCAACCCTTTATAAGCCACGGCGAGGTGATTTCTGCCTGGGAGAGCTAGGGAAAGTTAGTGTAATGAAGACAAGTTAGCCTGCAAGTCTTCCTGCCTCACGCCCTCTCCTCCCCCCCTACAGGGTCCCCCGCATGTGCGCTCCGAGAGGATCCAGTGGGGCAAGGTTGGGGACACGGTGCTGGTGGAGTGCCTCATCACCTCCGCCTCCGCGCGCTCCGTTACCGTCACCTGGAGCCACAACGGACAGGAGGTCGACTTAGGTGAGTAAGGACGTCAGTTTTAATGAGACAAATGAGCAAAGTTCCCATTTAACGCTCGCTTCCCTTGCATACACCAGCCAACAAACAACACGCCGACTCGCACTTTCACTGACAGCTCGATAGTCGCTCTTACTTAATCTTACTTACCTAATTAATCTTACTTAAACAGCTAACTCTTACTGAATTAAACACTTACTCTTACTTAAGCAGCTCACTCTTACTTATTTAAACACCTAATATTACTCAACAACTAATCTTATCCAGTTCAACACTATACTTACAGTCTCTCTTCCTGTTAAAACACCTACACTTTCTTAAACAACCGCTCCTAGTTAAACACCTCTCTTAAACAGTTCACTCTTCCTCAATTATACACCTTCTCTGCTTACTCTGCTAAAACATCTCTTACGTAAAAACCAACTCTTATTCTGATAAACACCTGCTCTAACTCAATTCACACCTATTCTTACTAAAGCAATCCTCCACTCTTAATTAAACACTCACTCTTACTCAAACACACTCTCTTACTTAGTTAAACATCAAGTCGCCTTCAGTTCTTGCAGGAATTAAATTTAAACATCGCTTTTTCTCTCGCCCCACAGATGAAGGCAGGTTCGAAGTGACGGAGGATGTTACGGCCCAGGGCTTGCGTCACACCCTTGTCGTGCACAAGGCCCAGGCGAAAGACTTTGGACCGTACAACTGCTCCGTCCAGAATGCCTTTGGGTCTGACGTCTTCGAGATCATCCTCAACAAAAAGAGTGAGTGTCTCCGGATCCTTGCTCTCCTTTCTTCTTTCTTTCGAGGCTCATATAAAACATTGCCGTCCTTTATGTTCATGAGATCCAACTTTGATGACTTCGAATAAGGAATCTTGTGAACTCGGAATACGAAAGAGTCGGTCGTTCATTCGCCCTTATCTCGCGAGCTTTACTCCATATTCTCCTCAGGCTCGCGGGCTTCATCCTCCTCGCTACCTAATATGCCTTCCTCTAGTCACTCTGTAATAACGTTTCTCCTCCTTTTGCCCCTCTTCCTCTTTCTCCTTATAGTCCTTCTCTTGAGCCTCTTTCTCATTTCATTCCAACTCTTACGCCTCATTCTCTTTCTTCTTCTTCTTCTTCTTCTTCTTCTGCTTTCTCATTCTCTTTTCGTTCCTCTACTACAACTACACATCTTTCTTTTATTATTTTTTCTACGATTCTTAAACGTCGTTCTCTTATTCCTCATCTTGCTGGTGCATCCCATTCTCTACCTCTTCTTCTTTGTGCTGCTAATCCTCTTCCTCTTCCATCTCTTCCTACTACCATTATACCGCTTTATCTTCCTCCTCTTTCTCTTTCTACTACTGCAGCTTCTCTTTATCTCCCCCCCTCCTTCTCCTCCTCCTCCTCCTCCTCCTCCTCCTCCTCCTCCTGCTGGTCTTCCTTCCACTATTACACATCATCGTCCTCCTTTTCTTCGCCCTCTTGACTCTTCACTGTTTTTATTATTCATCGTGACATTTTGCTTTTACTTCCCTTTCCCTCACCGCCTTCCTCCCTACATACCCTTTGTACACGCGCCTCCTCCCCCCACTGCCTTCCTCCCCATTTCCCCATACACGCCGCCTCTCCCCTCACCGCCCATCTCACCCTGCCTCTCTCCACCCCTCAGAGACCCTGCCACTGCTCCTCATCTTGTGTGGAGTCACGGGAGGCATAGTCTTCGTGTTGGTGGCGGCGCTGGTGGTCATCATGTGCGCAAAGAAGTCCGCCGCTAAACAGAAAGGTGAGTAAAATCAAACACACCAGTAAACATTAGAAGAAACGCATGCATGATTTGAGAAACGTGAGTTAAGCATCCAGAACAACCAGCCGAGGAGTGTAGGTATGTCCATAAGGCAGACAAAACGCATAATCCAAAACCACAGATAAAAGATCACAAATATATACAAAGGAAACTCATGATTCAGAGTGGTACATCAGATTCGTCAACAGAAATAAGAAGTGAGATACGCATCCAGCACAACCAGCCTAGGCGTGTAGGTATGCCCATAAAGCAGACAAAACGCATAATCCAAAACCGCAGATAAAAGGAGATCACAAGTATATGCAAAGGAAACTCATGATTCAGAGTGGTACATCAGATTCGTCAACAGAAATAAGAGGTGAGATACGCATCCAACACAAGCAGCCTTAACGTAAAGCTATAACCATCAAGCTGGCGGGGAACGCAGAATATGAAAACACACGCCAAGATCACATAGACAGGGAAGAAAAACGAGATTCAGAGAGGAACATCAGAGCCGCGCACAAAAAGATAGGCTACAGGATCAACGCACGCAGGCCAGTGTTGAGCCAGAAAAGGTTTGGTGGGGATAGGCGAGGATGGATAAAGATTCGCTGGCGTTGGGTGAGGGATGAGTCGGATGAACTGGGTGGGAACGGCTGAGATTACTGTACTTTGTGTAGGTAGTATATAAATCAAACAGACCGGGCACAAATAAATAAATAAATAAACACGTATTAAAAGTAACTGAAATAAATGTATACAATAGAAACTCGTAATTCAGAAAGCCCAAATACCACTTAAGAAAATAACTGAGTAGAATAGCAAAAGCTTCTCTTTCTCTCTCTAACCTAACCTAATCTAACCTAATCTCTCTCTCTCTCTCTCTCTCTCTCTCTCTCTCTCTCTCTCTCTCTCTCTCTCTCTCTCTCTCTCTCTCTCTCTCTCTCTCTCTCTCTCTCTCTCTCTCTCTCCCGTCTCCCCCCCCCACCCCACCCCCACCTCAACTATATGGGCGTCGTGCAGGGAGTTGTATCGCTCTTCTGAGACTCACCGCCGTACGTTCTGCGATGCTCAAACAATTTATTGGCGTACGTGGCTCGATTTCCGCGCCATTATCAGAGCTTCGAGTGACACCGCCATGTGACATCTTATCTGTCTGCGATTTTTATTTTATTTTAGTCCATGTTCAATATTCAGGGTTCATATAGCCGGCGGTGCTGTCGTAATGGCGGAGTTAATGGTGGTAGTGGTTGTAGCTGTAAGCTTAGTAGTAGTAGTAGTAGTAGTAGTAGTTGCCATTGCAGTAGTAAAAGCAGTAGTCAGAAAAGAGAGTTGCTCATGATTATTACTATTATCATTATTAGTATTAGTATTATCATTATCATCTTTATTACTCACCTTCCCTTCTCTTCCAATAGACACGAAGACCGGCGGAGGGCTACCGGAGAAGACCGTGGCGCTGCAGATGACCGACCAAAACTCAACCGCCAACGAG
This sequence comes from Eriocheir sinensis, assembly GCF_024679095.1. Classification (NCBI taxonomy): domain Eukaryota; kingdom Metazoa; phylum Arthropoda; class Malacostraca; order Decapoda; family Varunidae; genus Eriocheir; species Eriocheir sinensis. The sequence continues at coordinate 12,672,525 of NC_066509.1, forward strand.
TCAGACCTGAAGGTGAGGCGCGGACCGGTGAACATAATGAGGCTGATGAAAATAACGAGAGATGAAATTAGAGACTGCAAGGCGAAAAAGATAAAAAGATGGATGGATAGGCGTATATAGGTAGATAGATGAATAGATATATAGATAGAAAAGTAGATACTGACTGATTTAACTAATTGTAGACATATGAATACATCCATACATCCATCCATACATACATACATACATACATAAATACATACATACATACATACTCAAAAACTCAAAAAAGCTCTTTATATGCTGCTCCTTTGGAGAAAACATTGTCAAGGAAAAAAATCAAATTGATTCTCAGAGGTATCTTGATTCTCCCAGATTACAAGAGTTTAAGTACCTGGAACTAAATATAGCAGTCAGCTATCAAATGTAACCATGAGGAGCTAACCGGGCGTTTGTTTCCGTCTCAGGTGGAGCTGGACCAGCGGACGGGGTCTTCCATGAGCAACAAGGAAGGTGACCTGGACGGATGGGGGGGAGGGGAGAAGGAAGGGGAGCATCCAGCCACCCCCAACTACCTCACCTCCACCAACTCGTACCTCTACCCGGAAACCTTCACTGGCATCCCCCTCAAGATTGTAAGTAAAAGTGTTCTTCAGATTAGGTGTTCATCAATTATTAGGGGCTCAATACCAACAAGGATTGCCGTACGGATTCATGTGGGTATCCTACAAAGTACCTTAAAAAATCGATGTTCGTTCATAGACATTCCATTTTCTTTTTGTTTTCGGTTTGTATAAAAAATATTGAAAGCTAAAATTCTCTAGAAGTAGAGTAATATTTAAAGAAGGTATCAGGCTGACTTTTTTCTGACCTTCGGTGTATCGGAGCCGAAAAAAAATTGAGATCCATTGCTCTAAATAACACTTCTGCAGTTGTTTTACTTAAACTCTTGTAGTAAATATACGAACGATAACTTTTTTATGTTTATTGCACAGACGATAATAATTCTTCCATGTTGTAGACGTGCATTTTAGGAGGCTGACACTATGTTCTATTACTACCCAACAAAGCAAATAAACAATGCCGAGAAAACCGTATTAGGTGTTTCGGTCTACCGCTGAAGGTTTTATGAGCCTTCCTGTGAAAGCGTTTTGAAGCAAACCTTATGGACTTTCGGGGGGGGGTCAGCAAACATTTTGAACTTTCTATTCCACCGATGTCAAATGAAAATAATAATGTCGTTAATGAATGTTAATCAACTTTTTCTTTCCAGAACGGTCACCTGAACAGTAACGGAAGTGGTCTGTCGTACGGCAACTACGCTGACCACACCACCATGGCGACCACCACCCAGCAACAGCAGCAACAGCAACAGCAACAACAGCAGCAGCAGCCACAGGCACAGCAGGCACAGCAGCAGCAGCAGCAGCAGCAGCAGCAGCCCTCCTCTCCCTCCAGCGGCTACCTCCTGGGTGGAAACAACATCACTCCTAGCGGGGGCGTGAGTGTGGGCGGCTCGGGCTTCACGCACACGCCACCGGGCCTCGTCACCTCTAGCCAACACAACTTGTACACCGGCTACGGCGAGTATGATGCAGGCCGGGACGCGCCTGACGGAGTGCATGGCTTCTCGCCGGGGTATAACAACGGCTTCACCAACCACAGCTTCAAGACCTCCTCCGGTACCCTCCCTCTCTCCCTCCACGTCAACTCAAGAGGGAACGGCGGCGTGACTGCCAACGCCACTTCCACCATTCCTCGGCTTGGCATCCCAGTGGACCCGAGTCAGTACATAGTGCCCCCACGAACCCAGGTGTTGCAAGGTGCGCTAGCCACACACGTCTGATCCACGGATCGCCCTGGTCAAGCCTCACCTTGTTATTACTGAGCAGCCGGAGAGCGTCGGGCTGAGCCACATTTGGAGAAGCGACAACATGCTGTGCGGAAGCTTCGGCCGTAGTGAGTGTCCCGGCGGCGTGCTGTGCCGTGTACATATCTAGGGTCCAATATAGGCTTTGTATACTCGAGTGTGTGAGCATGACTCGCGCCGGCCAGGACAGGCGCCCCACCCTGCTGCCCCGGCCACGACCCTTGGCGGGGCCTGTGGACGAGGGGAGGAGCGCGCCCCCCGCAAGCCTTCCACTGCAAGACTACGGCAAGACGGAGATTAGAGAAGCGTTCCTACTGTGGTGCAATAGTCGTAAGATTAAGTCGATGTACTAAAGTGTGAAATGTTTTTTTTCTTAGAAACATACCGAGAATGCTGTTCTCTGTTCTCCATAAAGTTTGAACATTTGAAAAAGCTCGTCAGAGTAGAAGGTGATATTTTCCATGTATAGAAAAAGTTCTCCTTATATACACATACACACACATATGACCCAGGAATCTTACATTATATTAATATATTGCTGGGAATATATTTTACATTCAAGCGATCCCCCAATCCAATGTACCGTAGAGCTGTAGTGGCCGCGGGGCTCCTCGATACCCAAGCCCGAGTCCCTCCCCGGCCGGCGGAGCGGGAACGAGTGCGGGCGATCGGCTGCAACACACGGAGAGTCAGGCCTTCAGAGTGGCTCTTGAAGCTGGCCCATAATCAAGCGGGAGTTGCAGTCAAGCTTTCATGCAGCTTCAAAATTCGACCTTGTGGCAAGTAGCGAGTTGTGAGGAGGCAGGGGCGGCCCGGCGCCGTGCGCTGCCGCCCCTGTACGCCCCTCCTAGCCTTGCCGTGCTGCAGGGGAACAGTATCTTGCACGTATTGGTTCCGCCATAATTCGAGTCTCAGGGAAGCAAAAATATTGCTACAAATTTGGGAGAGGGTAACCTTAGCTCACAACGCTTATGGAGAATACAGCCGAGGGGTTAAAGAAACAGTAAACAAGCAGCTCTCCAGCGATCTTCATCTGGCCCGCTTGAATTTCTGGCGTGTAGTCCTTCACCCCCCCCCCCTTCCGAGGAGCACCAGACCCCGCGACCGCTCGCTTCACGTCTTGTTGGCTGTTGTTGTTGTTGTTGTTGTTACAGTATTTTGTGAAACGTAAACATGACTGAAATAAATAAGTTCCTTTGATTTATTCTGCCGAGGAACCAACCAGAGTAACTTCTCTAGTCGGCTTGGACCCGCCTCCCCGCCGGGCCGAGGGACACTCTCGCGCAGGGGCTCAGCATGGCCGGCCAGAGAAGTGGCTTGCGCTGCGCCGCCTCGCCGCTTGCTGCACGTGTGGTCGCCGCGCAGGGAACTGTGCCTAGCGTTGTAGTCAGGCTGCGTGCCGCGTGCCGCGCACCCTTCCGTGAACACATTGGCTCGGTACTGTGCACACGAGACAAATGACATCCTTAATTAGAGAAAAGTGCCACAAACCAATAACCAATGTGGATTATCACTGTCCTTGTGTGTTTGTTTCCTGTGGACACGCCAGAAACAACGAAATTCTCCTATAAATGCCAGACAGGACACCAATAAGCTATACGAGAAGGATGAGTGTTCCTTTAGGGGCGAAAGGACAGTGTCCAGGAATGTCTCATTATATACTCGTGATACATCAGTGTTAATTAATATCTTCCTCTTTTTAGGTGTGGTTACTAGTTATATACCATGTACACATCAAGTAACCGAAAAAATATATTTATCAAGCAATTCGCAATACTATTGTATTGTGTAGGAAGATTTCCTCCCATAACGGCATTTATGAGAGTGGCAGAGCCGGGCAGGGCCGCCACCACCGCCGCCGGCACTCAGCCCTCGCTGTCCTCTTCCTCCCCGTCCCTGACCTCCACATCCCCAGTCTTCCTGATTGTTTGTTGCCATTTAGACCATCAGAGCGTCGGTATGTGCAGGCTGTTGACCAGGGCTGATCAAGCCCTGCAGAGAGGAAACGGAATACTCGCAGCCCCGCCAGAGGGCCAGAGGCGGAGGCTCAGCGACCCTCTGCTGCACGTACAGCACCGTCAGAACATTGAAATACGCAGGATTCTCTCTCTCTCTCTCTCTCTCTCTCTCTCTCTCTCTCTCTCTCTCTCTCTCTCTCTCTCTCTCTCTCTCTCTCTCTCTCTCTCTCTCTCTCTCTCTCTCTCTCTCTCTCTCTCTCTCTCTCTCTCGCACATACTTTCACACACATAAAATGACAACAATGGGCCAAAGAAGTATGAATGACATTAACTGTTTTAAAAGTCATCTGTCACGAGTCGGAGCAAGGTACGGTAAAACGCTCTGAACTCATGATACATTGCGCTAAACATTAATAACATGCTGCATCAAAGAATTGGTGAGAAAAATAATAAAATCGGGCTCATCGTCACAAACACCGAGAGTAAGGATGAAACTGATATATATGAGCTTTGAATGGTAAATTACTTTTACTATTTTTCTATTGTTTTAGGCCGTAGAAACGTGTGGTTCTAAAATGTTGCATTAACTTCTCCCAACTTGGTAGTTTCTGAACATCATGTCGATAAGACTTAGAGCATCGTGTACTACCATTGTGTTTCGTCTTTAGGTGTGGCGAAGAGGTCTAACAGGGCGCCCCCTTGCCATGTACATAGACTGCAGGAGCGCATGCGTCATATCACATGTTCATTGTCACGTTCATCACATATCTGTGTACATATCAAAATATTTGTAATTTTTTTGTACATATGCTTACAGTTGTAATAAATATTTTTCTATATAACAAAATATTTTTTTTCTTGTTCAAACATTTTGTGTAACAACCTAAGGCTGCAAGTATCTCCTATATCTATTTATATAAATAATAAATACAAACGGTGACTTATGGAAGACAAATCTCTCTCTCTCTCTCTCTCTCTCTCTCTCTCTCTCTCTCTCTCTCTCTCTCTCTCTCTCTCTCTCTCTCTCTCTCTCTCTCTCTCTCTCTCTCTCTCTCTCTCTCTCTCTCTCTCTCTCTCTCTCTCTCTCTCTCTCTCTCTCTCTCTCTCTCTCTCTCTTATAAAACACAGTAAAATGACACGTACCCTTATGAAATTGCTTTATAAATCCCTGTATATGCCATATTTGCAGGCTAGAAAAATAATGTATGTTTTTCATTATAAGGAAAATATAAAGGAAAATATCATCAATGTCAAGGAACAAGGTGTAAATGACATCCTCACGCAGGCACACAAGCGGTTAAAAAGCGAAAGAAAAACCACCACCATCGCCACTGAACCCTCATCTCAGGCTGCCCATGTTCCCTTGTTTCACCTCCACCTACTCCCACATTACAGCCAACCGCGACCCCTTTCCTTTGTCGCTGCCAGCGCGTCAATATTGAATGAGAGAAAATGGTTCACAAGGTTTACTCCCGAGATGGCTGCGTCTGGCGGCCTCAGCAACACCCGACATATACGGAGTGCCTAATGGCCTTTGTTGGCACCGATGGAGAAAGTGTCGATGTTCTGATACAACAGAGGCGTGAAGGTTAAGGAGTACATAAAAGGCTTCTATTCCTCTTCCCATCACACATGTTGCCTTTTTTTTAATAAGAGGAGGAGGAAGAGGAAGAAGAAAACGAAAAGGAGGACGAAGAGAAGGAGGAGTAGGAGGAGGAGGAGGAGGAGGAGGAGGAAGAAGAAGAAGAAAAGGAGGAGGAGGTAAATGAGAACAAGAACAAAGAGAAAATGGTGAACAAAAACACGAATAAGTAAAAGAAGACGATGAGAATGAGCATATGGAGAAAAGGAGGAAAAGAAGGAGGAGGAAGATAATATAAACAAAATCGAGAAAAAGAAAAAAACAAGGTGAAAAGGAACTACAACAAGGACACTAGATAAAATTGAATTAATTGGTGAGTATTATAATAAAACAATTCTACTCTTTGTTTCATTACTGTCCTAAACGGCGCTGCAACTTATGCAAACATTGAGGCACAGAGAGATAGAAAAGGGGAAAAAATTCAGCGCAGGAATCCTAGACTGTCGAAGCGCTTTATAATTTCCCATAATAAGTGGGGTGTAAATAGCTGACATGACATTCTTTGCAAGACTCGTCACACCAACCCTTTGCTGAAAACAATGGAAAAAAGGCAGGTCCATTTTACTGAAAAAAATTTACTTGCCTCCGTGTGTGTGTGTGTGTGTGTGTGTGTGTGTGTGTGTGTGTGTGTGTGCGTGCGTGCGTGCGAGCGTGCGTGCGTGCGAGCGTGCGTGCGTGCGTGCGTGTGTGTGTGTGTGTGTGTGTGTGTGTGTGTGTGTGTGTGTGTGTGTGTGTGTGTGTGTGTGTGTGTGTGTGTGTGTGTGTGTGTCAGCAGGTGCACGAAACTAATGATGGAGAATTTTACTCGTTGCTAAACCTTCTTTTTTTTTTTCTTTTTTTTTTTTTTGATATTTCGCATCAGCAGTGCACGATGAGGAAACGAATGATACACAAAACTTCCTCTACCATTTTTTAAGCTCATTTTTTTTATTTTTCTATTATATATATCAGCAGGTGTACGCTGAGAAAACAACTCGTTTTGAAAACTCCCACAACTTTTAAAGGTTAATCTTTTTTTTTTTATATCGTTAAAGAATTCATGATTAATTAAAGGAATTTTAGATTTTCAAGCAGACCCGACCTTTCTATGCACACAAAGCTGCCATCACCAAACCTATTCTTTAAGAACCGCTCTATTTTAGGTTTTCAAAGAAACATCACCACACTTTTTGGACTATATACGACAGGTCTTTGGCATCTTGTTCTGTCTCCTTAAACGGTAAAATACACCTCTAACACACTAGCCGCCCTACTTCCTAAGACTTCCGTTTCTGGTTAAGCTTGAAGAGTCGCTTTCAAGTATACTGAGGTAATGGGGGACTTCCCAAGCTGCTTCTCAGTGGAGGACAGCACCGTACTCATCGGTCCTTATGTCCAGACAATAGGACTGATATGTACAGTGCTGCCCTCTACATAGAAGCAGTTTTGAAAGTCCCCTATTAAGAAAAAACTGAGGCACCTTGGGCGGAGTTTCCTCATTTCGACAACGTCCCTGCGGCAAAGTATAATGCACACACGATGACGTTCGTTCCCACAGCACAATTTTCTGGCGAGGCTTGATTTTTCTGAAAACCCATAAAACCCAAACGCTGAGGCTCTTCGCGATAGAGAAAAAAAAAATTCACACGAAGAAATATTTCAGGTCGAATTTTCGGCGAGATTTGAGCGACCATTTCTAAGTAACATCCACATCCCAAAGCTCCGACATATGGCCCAACTCACGGCGCTTATCAGCCCAAAATGTCACCGGCATCACTATTCCAATTAAGCCGCCACCACGCACGACTGTCCTTCCCACACCACCATTGACTGGACTGAGAGAAGAGAGAGAAGAGAGAGGAAGGAAAAGAGAGAAAGCGAGGAATGTTGGGAAAGGAGATTGCGGAAAGAAAAAAAGAGGGAAGGAGTGGAAGAGGGAAAACAAAGAAAGGAAGAGATAGACGGAGGGAAAAAAGTAGGAAGTAGTGGGGAAGGAGAGTTGGCCAAAAGAAAACTGGGTGGACTTCCCTCGTTTGTGTCCTCGCGGCAGAGTCAAAAGCACACACGAAAAATATTTGGTTTTTGACGTAAGCTGAAGGAGGGAGTGGCTCTTCATTGATTGGTCCTCGCGAGCTCTTTGTGTCTCTCGGGGGCCGGTCGATGCCTCTCCGGCTGCCTTTGATTGGAGGCGCATTGCGAATCTGTCAAGTCAGAGATGGGCCTTGATTAGTCTATCTGTCGACAAAGGTGAAAGATACCATCTCTTCGCCAGTCCTTTACGAGGCAGGTGAGGGGGAGGCAGTTGAGCGGAGGGTAAACCTGTTGGAAAATCTTGCTGGTCTTCCCGTTGACCTCAGCCAACGCCGCTGTTGTAAAGTAAATAAAACGTTTTCTGTCAGTCTCTCTCCTTCTTGTCCCTTCCCTCGCCTCCATCCTCTGCCCTCTACGGTTGTTGTGCAATTGCATTCTACAGTCACCACTACGTCACACGCTCTGTTCAAAGCCCGGGACACTTTTGCTCCAAATTTCACGAAACTTTTTTTTTTCTCTTTGTTCACCTCCTTCTGCATGGACTCAGTGTTTGCACGGCAGATGTGCAGAAAGTATTGAATAAGCAGGACTGTTTTTTTTTTTATGAGGAATTAAAAAGGAAACCGTGGATTAATGGTCGCTTTCTTGTTTTTACTTTGATATTATCGTTCCCGCCTTTCAATCG
>NC_066509.1:12685668-12705668 GCF_024679095.1 Eriocheir sinensis
TATTAAAAATGTCGTAGTTTTATATTAAAAGGTCCCGTACCAGACTACTGAGGCCGTCAGCGCCACCATTCAAAATATCAGCCACGCGTTCTTGCTTCCGGAAGGCCTGAACAGCGCTCCTACACGCGAAATATATGTATAAACAAATTGTAATGAATAATATAATTGTTGTTCCTAGAATTCGCAGAGACCCCTCTCTCTCTCTCTCTCTATATATATATATATATATATATATATATATATAAAAAACCCACACCTGGTCGGAGACGATAAATCCCTAGGGAGGCCGCGTCCCTCTCACCCGCTCCAGACAACAACGGAAGATGCCTTCCCGCCCTAGACCTGCCCCGAGCGCCGCCTACGCCAGGCCCCACAGTATTTCCGTGTCAAGAATGTAAAAACTGAAAAATGCAGATTCTGTGTCAAAGCAAATCAGGACGCGAGCAAACTATTGAAACAGGAAGGCATTATTAGAAGTCTCTCATTACAGCTCGCGGAGCTAAAAGACCTCGTTGGTAAATCTGTGACCCTACCCGCGTGCTCACCAGCGGACCTCCCTGTCTCCTCCGCCTTGCCCTCTCTGCCACTCTCCCCTCCACGCCGCAGCACCTCAGCACGACACAGCCCCATCGCCTCTTCACTGTTCCTCACTGACCCTTCTCCTGCCTCACCCTCCCCGCCCCTTTCCTCCTCAGCCTCGTCCTCTTCCTCTTCCTCCTCCTCCACAACCTCCTCCTCCTCCTCCTCCTCCTCCTTTTCCTTTTCCTCCTGGCGGCTGGCGGCTCACTGTAAGCGTAATGATTGACTTTTCATTGATAATTGGGACATCTTCTACGATAAAGGCACCTTGTATGCCAAGGATGGTGTGCACCTGTCACTCCAGGGGGTGGAGGTTCTCGCAGACTCCCTCGAGCGATCACTTAGCACCCTACAGATTTTTTAGAGTAGGCGAGGGTGGAGGGCCTGTCATCAGTGGCTATGCATCGCAGACTGGGACTACGGGGCGCAGGAGTGATCGAAAGGATGTAAGAAAGGATGGGCTAACGGCTTATTACACCAACAGTAGAAGTCTCAGGAACAAGATAGATCTACTGAGGGGGAAAGCATGTGTCGAGAAATTCGACATTGTAGCTATCACGGAAACATGGGTGGATACTGCAAACAAAAATTTCATCTCGGAGTATGAAACAGATGGTTATCAGATGTTTCACAAAGATAGAAAGGGACAAAGGGGAGGGGGGCGGCACTTTATGTTAAAGACACACTTAAATGTTCCGCTAACAATTCTATTCAAACAAAGGGCGACTCAGAATCAGTTTGGGTGCACGTCCACAAAGGGAAAGACAAACTAACTCTAGGGTTTTTTTACAGGCCACCCAACCTTAGCAGGCAGAACATTGATATATTACTGCAAGAGGTTGGCAGGGCGAGCAGGAGCAAAAATGTCTGTATAATGGGGAATTTTAACTATACGAATATAGACTAGGAAGGCGTGGTGGGTGATCTAGAGTCTGAGGATTTTCTGAAAGTAATACAAAATAATTTCCTCAAGCAGACAGTAACTGAGCCCACCAGAGGTAACATTTTAGACTTAGTCTTAACTAACAACGAGAATATGATCAGTGAGCTAGACGTTGGGGGAGAACTAGGTGGTAGTGATCACAAGGAAATTAGGTTTAACTTAGACTGGGCGGTGACTCATGAACTCAACCCTGTGTTGTTGTTGTTGTTGTTTTTACAACAAAGGAGGCAGCTCAGGGGCACAAAAAAAAAATAATAAGAATAAGAAAAAGCCCGCTACTCGCTGCTCCCACAAAAGAATTAAAAGAGGTGACCGAAAGAAAGATCAATTTTGGGAGGAGAGGTGTCCTGATACCCTCCTCTTGAAAGAGTTCAAGTCGTAGGCAGGAGGAAATACAGATGAAGGAAGATTGTTCCAGAGTTTACTAGCGTGAGGGATGAAAGAGTGAAGATGCTGGTTAGCTCTTGCATAAGGGGTTTGGACAGTGTAGGGATGAGCACGAGTAGAAAGTCGTGTGCAGCGGGGCCGCGGGAGGGAGGGAGGCATGCAGTTAGCAAGTTCAGAAGAGCAGTCAGCGTGGAGATATCGATAGAAGATAGAAAGTGAGGCAACATCGCGGCGGAATTTAAGAGGTAGAAGGCTATCAGTAGGAGGAGGAGATCTGATGATACGAAGAGCCTTAGACTCCACTCTGTCCAGAAGAGCTGTGTGAGTGGACCCCCCCACGCGTGAGATGCATACTCCATACGAGGGCGGACAAGGCCCCTGTATATGGATAGCAACTGCGCGGAGGAGAAGAACTGGCGGAGACGATACAGGACGCCCAACCTCGAGGAAGCTGATTTAACAAGAGAGGAGATATTAAGTTTCCAGTTGAGATTTTGAGTTAAGGATAGACCGAGGATGTTTAGTGTTGAAGAAGGTGACAGCTGAGTGTTGTCGAAGAATAGGGGATAGGTATTTGGAAGATTGTGTCGAGTTGATAGGTGGAGAAATTGAGTTTTTGAGGCATTGAAGGACACAAGGTTCCTTCTGCCCCAATCGGAAGTGATAGCAAGGTCTGAGGTTAAGCGTTCTGCAGCCTCCAGTCTGGAGTCGTGTACTTCCTGTTGTGATGGTCTTCTATTGAAAGAAGTTGAATAATGCAGAGTGGAGTCGTCGGCGTATGAGTGGACAGGACAGTTTGTTATGGAAAGAACATCATTGATGAATAACAGGAAGAGAGTGGGTGGTAGGACCGAGCCCTGTTGGACGCCACTGTTGATAGGTTTAGGGGAAGAGCAGTGACCGTCTACCACCGCAGAGATAGAACGGCCGGAAAGGAAACTGGAGATAAAGGAACGGAGAGAGGGATAGAATCCGAAAGAGGGCAGTTTAGAAAGCAAAGACTGGTGCTAGACTCTATCGAAGGCTTTCGATATGTCTAGCCCAACAGAGAAAGTTTCTCCGAAACTGCTGAGAGAGGATGACCAAGAGTCAGTTAAGAGAGCAAGAACATCACCAGTAGAACGTCCCTTGCGGAATCCATACTGGCGATCAGATAGAAGGTTAGAAATGGAAAGGTGCTTTTGAATCTTCCGGTTAAGGATTGATTCAAAAGCTTTAGATAGACAGGAAAGTAAAGCTATAGGGCGGTAGTTTGAAGGATTAGAACGGTCACCCTTCTTAGGCACAGGCTGTATAAAGGCATACTTCCAGCAGGAAGGAAAGATAGATGTTGATAGGCAGAGACGAAAGAGTTTGACCAGGCAGGGTGTCAGCACAGAAGCACAGTTTTTAAGGACAATAGGAGGCACTCCATCAGGTCCATAAGCCTTCTGAGAGTTGAGGCCAGAGAGGGCATAGAAAACATCATTTTGAAGAATCTTAATAACAGGCATAAAGGAGTCAGAGGGGAGATGAGTAGGAGGAATATGTCCAGAATCGTCCAGGGTGGAGTTCTTACAGAAAGTTTGAGCGAAGAGTTCAGCCTTAGAGACAGATGAGACGGCAGTGCTGCCGTCAGGGTTAAGGAGAGGAGGGAAAGGGGAAGAAGTGAATTGGAGGAGATATTTTTGGCTAGATGCCAGAAGTCACGGGAAGAATTAGAAGAAGCAAGGTGTTGACATTTTCTATTAATAAAAGAAGTTTTGGTAAGTCGGTGAACAGATTTGGCACGATTCCGGGCTGAAATGTAAAGGTCAAAGTTATTGGGAGTTCGAAGGCTCTGGCACCTTTTGTGAGCTGCCTCTCTATCTTTAATAGCACGAGAACAAGCGTGATTAAACCAAGGCTTTTTAGCATGAGGAGTAGAGAAAGTACGTGGAATGTGTGCCTCCATTTCAGAGACAATCACCTCTGTGATGCGCTGGGCACACACAGAGGGGTCTCTCTCCTGGAAGCAGTAATCATTCCACGGGAAATCGGAAAAGTACATCCTCAGGTCGTCCCACCGAGCTGAAGCACAATGCCAGAAGCATCGCCTCTTCGGCGGGTCCAGAGGATGTACAGGAGCGATAGGACAGGATACAGAAATAAGGTTATGATCGGAGGAGCCCAACGGAGAGAACAGTTTGACAGAGTAAGCAGAGGGATTAGAGGTAAGGAAGAGGTCTAGAATGTTGGGCCTGTCTCAGAGACGGTCGGAAATACGAGAAGGGTGCTGAACCAACTGCTCTAGGTCGTAGAGGAGAGCAAAGTTGTAGGCTTGTTCACCAGGCTGGTCAGTGAAGGAGGATGAAAGCCAAAGCTGGTGGTGAACATTGAAATCTCCCAAGATGGAGATTTTAGCAAAGGGAGAGTGAGTCAAGATGTGCTCCACTTTAGAGTTCAAATAGTCAAAGAATTTTACATAGTTAGTAGAGTTAGGAGAGAGATAAACAGCACATATGTATTTAGTAATAGAATGACAATAAAGTCTTAGCCAGATGGTGGAAAATTCAGAAGAGTCAAGGTCGTGGGCACGAGAGTAAGTGATGTTGCGCACGTAGGCGCAACATCCAGCTTTGGATTGAAATTTAGGATAGAGATAGTAAGAGGGAAAAGAGTAGAGGTTGGTGCCAGACTTTAGAAGAGTCGATTACGAGGGGCTTAGAAGGCACCTTGAGGAGGTAAATTGGGTAATCTTAGGGGTAGATGAGGGCCGGATCTCAGGGCTGAAACCTGAAGGGCAGGAGAACCATGTAGAAATGACCTACAATAATTTAGTTAGAGTAATAGCGGACGGTCAGAGACAGCATATCCCTTACCAAGCACGTAGAAAGGAAAATAACGACCTTAAATGGATGACCCGCAGACTCAAGCACGAGATTGGCTTGAAGAGAGGAATTTATGGGAAAGTAAAGAACGGGGAAACCCACCTCAGGGGTAGGTATGTTGAACTAGCCAGATCTGTGAAGAAGAATACCCGTCTAGCAAAAATAAATTATGAGATTAGGGTAGCCAACGAGGCCAAGAGCGACCCCACGGGCTTCTTCAAATTGTACAGAACGAAAACAAGAGAGAGAATTGTACCGTTGAAAACAAACACAGGTGAGCTCGTTGAGAATGGAGAAGATATGAGTCAAATGTTGAATGACTACTTCCTCTCAGTTTTCACGCAGGAAAATCTAACAACCATTCCGGAGAGAGTTCAGGTATATGAAGGCGAAGATAACGAGAAGTTGAGGGATGTGATCACCACTAGGCAGGTAGTCCAGGATGAGATTGGTAGGTTGAAGAAAAACAAATCGCCGGGCCCAGACGAAATATTCCCACGGGTTCTGAAAGAATGCAAGGAGGTTCTCAAGTGGTCCACTTACCGATATCTTTAAGATGTCGGTAAATTCTGGATATGTGCCTAACCAATCGAAAGTAGCTTATGTGACGCCGATTTTAAAAAAGGGAGACAAGTCAGGCACCTCAAATTATCCCCAATTAGATTGACATCAGCTATAGGCAAGATGTTGGAGTCAATTAAAGCCAGGAGCATTCGGGACCATTTAGAGAAGCATAATTTAATTCATGACTCACAGCATGGCTTCACGAAGGGGAGGTCTTGCCTTACTAACCTGTTGTCCTTCTACACTAAAGTAATCGAGGCGGTTGACAGAGATGAAAACTATGTCATACTGTATCTAGATTTCAGTAAAGCGTTCGACACAGTCCCTCGTCACCGGCTATTACTAAAATTACAGGCTCACGGCGTAGATGGGAAAGTTTTGAACTGGATTAGGGCATGACTTAGTGGTAGGAAGCAGAGAGTGCAAATCAATGGTAAAAAATCTGAATGGGGCAGTGTTACGAGTGGAGTCCCACAGGGGTCTGTGCTGGGTCCTCTGCTTTTTATTATTTATATCAATGATTTAGACACAGGAATTAGTAATGATGTCAGTAAGTTCGCAGATGACACCAAGATCGGTAGAGTAATCCAATCAGACCAGGACGCTAGCGTTCTCCATGATGAGCTTGACAGACTACATGATTGGGCAGGGAAGTGGCAGATGGAATTCAATGTCGGGAAGTGTAGTATTCTGAGTGTAGGTAGGAATAACCCCTCACACAATTACTCCTTAAATGGCACTCCTCTAAGCAGGTCTGGAAGTGAGATTTAGAAGTCCTAGTGAGCGCTGACCTCCGTCCTAGAGCTCAATGCATTCAGGCTAAAAATCGTGCAAACAGGGTACTGGGTTTCATCTCAAGGAGTGAAAGCAATAGGAGCGCTGAAGTCATCCTCAAACTTTACTTAGCACTAGTTAGACCTCATATCGATTATGCGATTCAGTTTTGGTCACCCTAATATAGAATGGATATCAAGATGTTACAATCTGTACAGAGGAGGATGACAAAGATGATTCAGAGGGTGAGAAACTTGCCTTAAGAAGACAGACTGAACCATTTAAACCTACACTCTAGAACGGCGAAGGTTGCGAAAAGACCTGATGGAACTCTGTAAATGGATGGAGGGCTTCAATAAAGGGGATGTCAATAGGGTTTTGGTTGTAAAAGAACCAGGTAGGACACGTAGCAATGGTTTTAAATAAGATAAATTCAGATTCAACAAAGACATGGGCAAGAATTGGTTTACCAATAGAGTGGTGGATGAATGGAACAGGTTCGCAACCATGTTGTGGGTGCCAGTACCATAGATACATTCAATAAAAGGTTGGATAAAGTCATGCATAGTGAGGTAAGGTGGGGTTGAAAGTACAGGAGCTGCCTTGTATAGGCCAACCGGCCTCTTGCAGACTCTTTACGTTCTTATGTTCTTATACATATATATATATATATATATATATATATATATATATATATATATATATATATATATATATATATATATATATATATATATAAATATATATATATATATATATATATATATATATATATATATATATATATATATATATATATATATATATATATATATATATATATATATATATATATATATATATATATATATATATATATATATATATATATATATATATATATATATATATATATATAGATGTATATAGATTTACATAGAAAATCAGACCACACAGACCCCATGGTCCAGACTTGGTGGTCTGTCCTTAAACCTAAGTGATTTTACATTAATCAGAAGACTCCAAAACGTTGCATTTCTACTCTAGTTGATATTAAGTTGAAGGAAGTGACGGTCGAGCTTATTTTTGAAGGAGTCAATCGTGTTACACTGGACCACTGATGGTGGAGGCTTATTCCATTCTCGCACTACAACGTTGGTGAAGAAAAATTTGGTGCAGTCTGAATTTACTTGTCTACATCTGAGTTTTACGCCATTGTTCCTCGTGCGCAAAGTGTCATCGATCATAAACAATGTTGATCTGTCTACATTCGTGAAACCATTAAGTATTTTAAAACATTCGATCAGTTTTCCTCGGAGGCGACGTTTCTCTAGAGAGAACATGTTAAGGGTAGAAAGCCTTTCTTCGTAGGATTTGTTGCGCAAGGAAGGGATCATTTTCGTTGCCCGACGCTGAACACCTTCTAATTTAGCAATATCCTTTGCATGGTGGGGAGACCAAAACTGTACCGCATATTCCAAGTGGGTCTGACTAAACTGGTGTAGAGCAGTATTACATCTTTATTCTTGAATAAAAAGTTTCTTTTAATGAAGCCCAACATTCTGTTCGCTTTATTTGCTGCATCGATGCATTGCTGTGAGAATTTGAGGTTTGACGCGATTTTGACCCCCAAGTCTTTGACGCATTGAACGCTTTTGAGTTTAACGCCGCGCATTTCGTAATCGAACTTTTTATTCCTCGTTCCAACTTGAAGGACATGGCACTTGTCTACGTTAAAGGGCATCTCCCATCTATCCGACCAAGCTGAAATTTTGTGCAAATCCTCTTGGAGGCTTTGCCTGTCTTCGTCAGTGAGAACCGAGTTACCAATCTTTGTGTCGTCTGCAAATTTACTAATGCGGTTATTGAGTACAACATCCACGTCGTTGATGTAAATAATGAAGAGCACTGGGCCAAGAACCGAGCCCTGAGGGACGCCACTAGTGACCGGCGCCCACTCTGAGTTAAATCCGTCAATCACTACTCTTTGTTGTCTGTTGCTCAACCAATTCGCGATCCATTGGTTTACTTGACCGTCAATACCTATTTGCTTTAATTTGTAAAGTAATTTATGATGCGGGACTTTATCAAACGCTTTCTGGAAATCAAAATAGACTACGTCCAGTGATTTGGTTACGTCATAAACAGTGAAGAGGTCGTTATAAAAGGTTAAAAGATTTGATAGGCAGGATCTTTTGTTTCGGAAGCCATGTTGTGAGTCCCCAATTAATGAGTGGCTTTCAAGGTAACTCACAATTTTGTCTCTAATTATGCCCTCAAGTAGCTTACCTACAACCGAAGTTAGACTAATGGGCCTGTAATTACCTGGTACTTTTTTGTCTCCTTTCTTAAAAATCGGTGTCACGTTAGCCTTTTTCCAATCTGAAGGGACGATGCCTTGTCGCAAGGACATATTGAATACGGTTGTAAGGGAGGAGAGTATTTCGCTCTTTGTTTCTTTCAGCAGAGTTGGATATACTTTATCAGGTCCAGGACTTTTATTTGTTTTAAGTGATTTGAGGGCTTTAAGGACTTCATCGGGTTTTATTTCAAAGTTAGACAATGCATGCTCGGGATTTACATTAGTACTGGTGTTGGTGGTGGTGGTGGGAGGACTGTTATTATTAAACACCGAGGAAAAGTAATTATTTAATAGGTTTGCAACGTGTTGGCTGTCAGTCACTAGTGCAATGTCGCTGTTTGCTAAAGGTCCAATTCCACTTCTGATCGCCTTTCTGTTGTTTATGTAACTGAAGAAGGATTTCGGATTATTTTTACAGTTGGCTGCAATATTTTCTTCATATCTACACTTTGCCTGACGCACTAATCTGTTTACTCTTCGCCTGGCATCATTGTAAAGCCTAATGTTTTCGGGCGTGCTTTGCTCTTTCTTTAACCTGTAAGACAATTTTCTCTCCTTGACTGAGTGTTTAATTTCGCTATTAAACCAAGATAGACTTTTATTAGAGTTAATTCGCTTCTCGCACAAGGGGACAAATGTGTCCTGCTGAGTGAGTAAGTGATTTTTAAAGTTTAGCCGGGCGTCCTCTGCATTGCCGTCATCTGATAGTTGCATATCTATTAGTTTTCGTCGGATTTCTACGAAGTTGGCTCTTTTGAAATTGGGCACCTTTACTTTATTTTCAGTCACCGATGTTTGAGCTCTAATGTCAACGCGCACTAATTAATGATCGCAGGAACCGAGGTGTTCTCCTACCGTGACATTACTGACTAGGTTATCTTGGGTCGCTATAACAAGGTCAAGTATGTTATTTTGTCGAGTTGGTTCAGAAACCATTTGGCTTAGATAATTTTCCTCTAGAAATTCGATCATTCTATGGGACTCACCTTCTGTACCCGACAGTGTCGCCCAGTCGATATGGGGGAGGTTAAAGTCTCCTAGTATCAGTGAGTCGCTGTTATTAAGTGACTGCCTTAAGACGCTGTACATTTCAAGATCGGCATCGAGTGATTGCCCCGGAGGCCTGTAAGTGACAGATATATTTAAATTGACTTTTGCAGTGTTTACTCGCACGCACAAATGTTCAACGTTACTGTTTCTTGGTGTTTTGTCAGTGGGTTGCAAGTAGCTTTTGACAAAAAGGGCGACACCACCTCTACGGTTTACACGATCATTGTTGAAGAATCTGTAGCCATCTATGTTGTATTCGGAACTTAAATCAATATTAGTGGTGTCGATAAATGTTTCAGTTATAGCAATTACGTCAAAGTTTTCTGTCAGAGCAAGACAGAGACTATATATATATATATATATATATATATATATATATATATATATATATATATATATATATATATATATATATATATATATATATATATATATATATATATATATATATATATATATATATATATATATATATATATATATATATATATATATATATATATATATATATATATATATATATATATATATATATATATATATATATATATATATATATATATATATATATATATATATATATATATATATATATATATATATATTAGACACTCTAGACAAAAAGAGATCCTAAAGAAATAATCAACGCTGAACTGACAATCACTTTTAATGAAACATGTATGTTTACAGAATATATATATATATATATATATATATATATATATATATATATATATATATATATATATATATATATATATATATATATATATATATATATTCATTTATCAGACATGTAAGTAAAAAAAAATACCACCAGACGTCACTGGTGAGATTAATCCATTAAAAAATCACCAGACGATAAATCAATAACCATGCTGAGATATACATTGGATTACTACTCTCCGCTTTATTTAAAGAAACAACCAACGGAAGATAATCTGAAGACCTTACCTATTGATTGGTTTACATTTTACAGCGGCACTTCCATAGTGAATTTGTATCGATATTGCGTTCTGGAACCTTAAAGTGTAATACGGTGACGAAAATATCTCTAAAGTTTATTCAACATGGATTGGCAAGCGTTCCTCTGCAAAGCTGAACATCAATGAACTCCAATCTTTGGGTGGGGAAGCATGATATCCGAGTCGATTCATGAGACCAGCAGAGCGTTGCAACATTCATTCATGCCCCAAGCTTTGCAGAGTTTAGCGCATTCAAAATTTGATAGCTTCCTTCCAATACCTGCGTGAAATGCACCTGGCTGAAGTGATTCACTTCCTATCTGCGTTGCTCACACCTGGACATCACCTGTGCGAGACATCACAGTACGCGCGTGACAATCAATTATTTCTCACATTATGGAGCTCGACGGCGCATGATTATAAGGTGTATATTCCACCGACGGTCGCCGGCATGAGGACTGATGAAAGCAAGTCAAGCGTGGAGGCTCTTGTACAGGTTTGTCCTTAGAGTGAGTGACTCTTTGAAGCGGGACGGCCGTGTGTGTGTGTGTGTGTGTGTGTGTGTGTGTGTGTGTGTGTGTGTGTGTGTGTGTCAGTTTGCCTGTCTATCTGTCCCTCCGTTCAACTGTTTGTTAGTATTGTCCGTTTGTTTTCCCGAATATCTTTATCTCTATATCCGCTTGTCAATAAAAAACAGTTTAATCCTCAATCTATGATGCAATAACAGAAGCAGGGATTTTCTACACCCAAAGGAAGAAATAACATTTCAACATTTCAAAACAATGGAGAACAAACTTTTGCTATTTCTCACGTTTTATGACACCCGGAGCCTGGAAACATAAAGTCGTACCCAGCCGAGCCGCGTCTGGCAGCCGGCCCAGCCCAGCGGCAGCCACCCCTCGGGAAGGCTCGTGTGGGGCCTGCCAGGGCGGGAAGCAGCGAGAGTAAAAATGCTCGCCGCCCATGATCCCCTAAGCTCACATCCTTTTTCATTCAAACTTCTCCCTTTAGAGCTGAATCCACCCCCTGTGACACCCTCAACTACCCCAGCCACCCACCCACTAGCCCCTACCACACCCAAAACCCACCCACTAGCCCCTACCACACCCACAACCCACCCACTAACCCCTGCCACACCCACAACCCAACCACTAGCCCGTGCCACTAGGCGGTGGCTGAATCGACAGAGTAACAGAACCGCGTTCAGGAGGACGCGAGTTCAATCCCCGCCCGGTGCCACCAAGCTGGGATTTTTCAGCCGCCGCCGAGTGGCTTAAAACTACCCACATGCTGTCCAGAAGACCACCTATCAACCCGGACTCTAGATTCTAGGATTAAAGATGAGCTCCGGGAGGGCAGCATGAGCCAATGCAAGATGGCGCCACTATAAACACTCGCCTGCGCCAGAACGGGCTGGGCCGACCATCAGGACCCACCGGGAAGAAGCCTTGGGTCGACCATCAGGCCCCACCGGGAAGAAGCCTACCGGCGCTATAGGCCGCGACGTAAAAAAAAAAAAAAAAAAAAAAACACCTACTAGCCCGTGCCACACCCACAACCTACCCACTAGCCCCTGCCACACCAACAACCCACCCACTAGCCCGTGCCACACCCACAACCCACCCACTAGCCCGTGCCACACCCACAACCCACCCACTAGCCCCTGCCACACCCACAACCCAACCACTAACCCCTGCCACACTCACAACCCACCCACTAACCCCTGCCACACTCACAACCTACCCACTAACCCGTGCCACACCCACAACTCACCCACTAACACCCTGCCACATCCGCAAGCCTCCAACCACCACCCTCCCACTCCCTCCGTCCTGCAGTCCACCCTCCGTAGCACCACACTCCACCTACCACCCACACCCCTCTATTCCACCCACCCCCCAACACACCCGCAACTTACCTCATGTTACTTCCAGAAAAACAACAGCCACTAACGTATTTCGCAGCCTCCTAACCTAACCTAACTACGACTAACCTCACCTAACCTTTCCGACCCAATTAACTCTTAGCGACTCGCCATGCCCATTAACTCTTTTTAACAAGACTCCATATATTCGCTTCTCCCCTTTGATTCTGCGTACTCCCGGCCCGGCAATCTCGAAACTCAAAAATACATAGAAAAATAGATAAGAGCGAGGCCAATGGTCAATACAAACACATTGCCATTAAAGAGAATAGCCCACCTAAACACCTCTATTAATCTTACCTAGTGTTTCGGTTAGAGGATAAAGGTAAAGGACAGGTGAGCTCGGAGAATACCTGTGATGTGGTTCTCAGTGGGTTAGGGAGTCAGAGGGATTTCGAATGCCGCTGATCTAATTAATTTTACTGTTTATTCTCATGATTTTTTTTTTTTTTTTTTTTTTGCAACGGAGATCCTGAGGTGTTTTTTTTTTGTGTGTGTGCGTGTGTCTGCTTTTAATATATAGAAAGAGAAAAAGAAGCAGACGAACAGACAGACAGACACAAAAAGAGAGAGACACGGAGAAAGGAATGGATGAACAAAACGAATTACTCAAGCCATTCACTGACGATAAACAACGTAACCAACCAAACAGAGAAAAACGAATCAAAGTAAAAGAAAAACATCGACAAAGGAAACAAACTTCCGCCAAAACAACGCAAAAGAAGACCAACAAGAAGACCAGACCAGACCAGTTCAGACCAGACCAGACCAGGAGAGGCCTCAATCGGTCGGTAAGAGAGTGTGGCCGCGGCGTGTCACGTTTAGTTTCGTCGACACAAGTTACGTTAATCCCGTGAAACTGAGACTTCACTTCCTTCCTTCCGGCGAGGCTGGCGCTGCTTCGAACGTGGAGGCGGAGGAAGAGAAAGAGAGGGAAGGAAGAGAGAATAGAGAAGAGCAGTAGAGGTGGAATTAGGGGATGAAATTGGTGTAAATGGAACGGAAGGAGAAGGGAATACGGGAGGGAAACAAAAGTGAGCCAAAGATGGGAAACGAACAGGAGAAAAGGATTGGAAGGTAAGAAAAGATGAGGATCAGGATAGTTGGGAGAAAAAGGGAGAAGCAAAGGAAACGAAGATGAAAGGTGGGATAAAAAGGAACGAAGGGATAGTTACAAGACACACTGGTAAAAAAGAAAAGAAAATTTTAAAAAGTAATAAAGAAAAAACGACATAAATCGAACAAATATTTAAAAAAACGGGAAGAATTAGGACGGCAAAGAAAAAAAGAAAGTAATCAGAGAAGAGTGGACGGAAAATGAAGGAAAGAAAGGGAGAAGTAGGAAAGAAAAGACGAAATAAACCAGACGGGAAGGGAAGAAAAAAGGAGAGAGCAGGAAGGTAAATGAAGGAAAGAAAGGGTACAGAGAAGAGAGGAAGGAAAAAGGATATGAAACGTACAGAAGGGTTGACAGAGAGTAGGTTAGGGAAGGTGTATATAGCAGAAGGCGAGAAGTACAAAAAAAAAGTGAGAGGAAGCGGGAGGCATATAAAGAAAAGGAAAGAAAGACAGCAGAGAAGAGTGAAGGTAAAGTGATTAGAGGCGTGCAGAAGGAGCGGCAGAGATTAGGGAAGGCAGTAATAGTGGTGGGAAGGGAGGAGAATGGAGAGGCGAGGAGAACGAAGAGGGCTGTAACGGCGGCGGAGGAGAGAAGAGGCGTAATAGGCAGGGGAGGCAGGAGAGTGCGTAGGACAATGGGGGGAGGAGGAAAAAAGAGAGAATATGCAGGAGAAAAGGGAATAAAAGGTAAAGTATGAATAAAGGATTAGGAAGGCACAGAGCAGTGAAAGGAAGGAGGGTAAGCAGTGGGAAAGGTAAAGAGAAGGCGAAAGAAAGAGGAAGTGAAGTAAAATTAAGCGTAGAGGGACAGGAAGGCAGAGGAAAGTGAGAGGAAAGGTAGTAAGTGGTTGTGAAGGGGAGGAGCGAGCGATACAATGAGGAAAGGAAGGAAAATTAAACATAGAAGAACAGGAAACCAGAGGAAAATGAGAGAGAGTAAGCGGATAAGTGAAAGAAATGGGACAGGAAGGAAAATGAAGACCGGAAAAAAATGAATTGTAGGTAACGAGGAAGGAGAGAGGATAAACAAGAGAAAAAGAACTAGAAGGAAAATTAAATATAGAAGCTAAAGCAGAGGAAGAATGTTATCAGGAAAGGTAAAGAGTTGAGAGAAAAACGAAAGTCCTATAGGGTGGGTAACGAAATCTGAAAAAGGACATTGATTGATGAAGGAGGGATAAGGAGAGGGAAAATAAAGAGCAGAAGAGTAGGACGGCATAGCAGAGGAAGTAAACGCTAGGAAATGGTAGAGTTGAGAAAGCATAGAAACTGTATGGAGAAAGTAAGAATATGACAAGGATTGACAGATGATAATAAACAGAATGAAAAGGCAGAGGGTATATAGTATTGGTGGTTCGAGAGAGAGAGAGAGAGAGAGAGAGAGAGAGAGAGAGAGAGAGAGAGAGAGAGAGAGAGAGAGAGAGAGAGAGAGAGAGAGAGAGAGAGAGAGAGAGAAAAAAAAAATTTACACAGATACTTAGAACACATAGTCATAGACCACATGATCCAAACAAGGTGATCTGGCCTTAGACTTTAGTGAAACCAAATCAAATGGCCAACAAGACTTTGCATTTATACTTTAGCGAATATCAAAGTGAAGGAGGTGGCGGTCGAGCTTGTTTTGAGATTAGGCAATCGCGATGCACTGGACTACTGAAGGAGAGAATTTACTCCTGTCTCGTGCTACAACGTTGGTGTGTCCACAGTGTACACACACTCAAAAAACTATCGTTACACATTCAGCACGATACAAACTGACACCAAGGACGAAGCCATTGAGAACAGGCTACTCATGTTGGTATCACTGCGTGTGTTGGGTGTGGTTCACTTGCCTGAACCAAGTGAGCAGGACTCGTAAATGAAGCATTTGAGCTGGCACAGTAACGCTTCATGAAACACACAGGTGGAGTCTTAGTTGAAGTGAATTGATCTGTGTTCAATGTAGCTATAATATTGTAGTGTTTGGGGTGATGAAAATATGCTTTAACACTTGACACATAAGTGAAGAGTTAAAATTTCGTCCATTTATTAGACAATGTGATAAACACCTTGCGGTGATGAGTCACTCATGATTCGTATATCAGAGTGAATCCCACTGACTGATCGCCACATACGGCTCCACTGATCCAAGGAGGTTACGTAAGACTTAGCTAACACTTATGATAGCTTTACAGTATAGTGGATTATAAACTTGACTTATTACCCAAATGGTAAGATAACATTGGCATTGGTTTCATAAGTATGGCATGCACATAGCTGGACGTTATCGCGATAAGTTATCGCGATACTTTATCGTTGATAACAAAATCGGGTTATCGGCCATCCGCTACTTATTTACGTAAATATCAGTATCTTCGTTACTTTTGTAACCAAACTAGCGATAATCGCTACTTTTTTCCGCTTCTCAAAAAAAAAAAAAAAAAAAAAACCGTTGTCTCCTCCTTAATTCGCATGCGTGGCCCGGGCGCCCGGTGTTGTATGAAAAAAGCTTCGGGGTATGAAATATCTTCGGTGAAGAAATTTCATACTTAGATCAACATTAAAACACTAGGTTATTTTTTTTATGTTAGACTCAAAAATCAATATATCAAAGAGAAAAATCATTTAACTTTGCCCAAAAAATGATTATTCACTGCCTCAAATTTGATATTCCATATTCGTTTGTGAGCATGCCATGGTATTGAAGGCACTCGGTGTTGTGTTATTTGGTGTCCCATCGTCAAAAGCTGGCGCTTTTGTTTACAAACACTTTGTCTCGTGAACTGTGCATGTTCAGACCAGTAAGCGTAGCCCTGTACAGTCTCACAAAGCTTTTTAACACATTAAGAGTTGCTGGAAGGCTGAATCAGACATACTGTACCACCATCCTCACTGTTTTTAGAACGACACTCTGTACATATGAATACAACTCGTACAGAGTGTCGGTCTAGAAACAGTGGGGATGGTGGTAGTGGAACTGTATGTCTGATTCAGCCTTCCAGCAACTCCTAATTACGGTTAAAAAGATTTCTGAGACTGTACAGGTCTGCGCTTGCTGGTCTGAGCATGCGCAGTTCACGAGAGACCAGTGTTTGTAAACAAAAGCGCCAGCTTTTGACGATGGAGACGCCAAATAACACAACACCGGTTCAGGCGTTTCTGGCATTACCGTCCATATGTACGTGTCAACTTGTGGTTTTCAGGTTTTGTAAGTTTTCTGAAATACAGATCATGAAAATTTGAATTCATCTATGTTTTTTATTTGAAATATCAATAATATTGTTTTCGCCTATCGGAATTGTGGCTTTATATCGGGTATCGGTTATCGGTTATTGCCTATATTTGTGTCTCCAGTTAACGAATATCGGTTATCACCGATAAGGTTTTCCATTATCAGTTATCGGTTATCGGGAATAAGGTTTTCTGTTATCGTGCCCAGCTATGGGCATGCACTGCTCGAGTCACGGTATTCGCTTGTCTCGAAACAATCATGGAATGCACCCAATAAGATCAATTCTCTAATAATTTTTGGCGAGTCATTATACCAACATATTAGACAAATTAACTCCTGCATGCAAGCTATTTAATAAATTACTCTTCTCCAGAGACGGCTAATTTAGGCAATTCAAAACGCCTGCGCCAAATTCCTTACTCGTCAACTTAAAAGTGCGCAAAGTTCCTACTTTTTATCAGCCAATGAGGCAACACAAGAGAAAAGGGTAGCCCAGGAGCAGATTGAAACAACCTGTAGAAGTCCATTCAACTCTTTTAACTCTATCTTTCTTACCAGCAATGGTTGTAGCGCTACAATTCGATGTTGTGGTTTTTTTTCAGATGCCCACAACTTGTTCATGAAAGAAAAGATACGTTCAGTGGAGGCAGTAGTTCCAGGATGGCACATTATGAACTGAACTATATCTGACATGCGTTGATGGTTATTTTTGTCTTTGACATGGCAGAATACTTCTACCCACCGCTGTTACCTATATCATATGAGCATTATTGTTGAATAATTTGTGAATATAAAGCTTAAACAAGTGGCTCTCAAATCACTCTGCTAATATTATTGTGATATCTGGTATCTCAGTGTCTCCCTTCCTCTCTATCCCTCCCTTACGGGGGTCTTGTCCTGCTCCTCCCAGCAGAGCTGAGGTGGTGGGGGTGATCGCACTCTTACCAACCCTGCCGAGATTACCGGGTTGCTCAGTTTGAGATTCGTCGGATCCCACTGTAACGATAGTTTTTTGAGTGTGTGTACATCAGAGCTTATGACATTGACTCGTCATCATTGTCATTAATTACTCTGTCTATAGCTTTGTGGGCAATAATGTGCCAAGACTGGGCCCGTGAAGGCCATAAAGTCATTTTTCTCAACTGTAGATACTGTTTGTGGATCAGTTTAAATTAAAATCTCTCTCTCTCTCTCTCTCTCTCTCTCTCTCTCTCTCTCTCTCTCTCTCTCTCTTATGGCAAAGGTCACTAATGCATTATTTTGTTTCCAAAACAAGATTGCGTATCTACAAGCGGCGTAAAGAATTGACGTAATTTTAACTGGGCTAAACAAAAAGGAAAAATGAACGTGTATCTTTGTGGAATTACGGTTTTTCTTTAATTTTCAGTATTTTAAATCCTTTGTGTTTGACGGCACAAGACGGGGCTTAAGATCTCAAGATTCTTCCATTACGAATAATTCTTCTTCGTGACTTAATTCTGCTCCTTTTTAGCCGTCAGATACAATACTGGAGCCGTTGAGAAGAAGAGGAGGAGGAAGAGGAGGAGGAGGAGGAAGAGGAGGAGGAGGAGGAGGAGGACATCGAAGGGCAAGAGGAGCAGAAGCAAGACCAAAGGCAGGAGTCGGAAGAGCAGGGGAGGCAGGAAGGGGAAGCGAACAAAGAAGTAGGAACGGAAAAACTATTAGGCGAAGATTCGTTGAAGTAAGTTTTACAAAGAATCCGCGTCTGCAGGCAAAAGCAGTGACCTTTATTAATTTTTTTCCACTTTCTTTTCTTCACATTTTCATGATGGATATCATTTTGTATTACTGTGTGTGTGGCGAGGCTGACGCTCTTATTACGAAGGTGTGTGTGTGTGTGTGTGTGTGTGTGTGTGATGGGGGGAGAGAGAGAGAGAGAGAGAGAGAGAGAGAGAGAGAGAGAGAGAGAGAGAGAGAGAGAGAGAGAGAGAGAGAGAGAGAGAGAGAGAGACAGACGCCCGTTCACGGGAGCACGAACAAAAACAGCCCCGTCTGAGAGAGGCGTGCGTGCATTTACACAAGCACAGAGAAGGATACGCAGACACGTGTGTGTGTGTGTGTGTGTGTGTGTGTGTGTGTGTGTGTGTGTGTGAGAGAGAGAGAGAGAGAGAGAGAGAGAGAGAGAGAGAGAGAGAGAGAGAGAGAGAGAGAGAGAGAGAGAGAGAGAGAGAGAGAGAGAGAGAGAGAGAGAGAGAGAGAGAGAGAGAACTTAAAACCTTTGCTGGAGCAGGATGGAGTTCACTAACATCAGACAGAGAATTGGAAAACGTTGGGAAAGGCATTTGTCCCGCAGCGGGCTAATTATGGTTGATGATGACGATGATAATGGAAGGCTGACTGAATCTTGTTGGTCTTGTGGATAAAAATCACGCGTGTTGTCCACCAAAACCACGACCCTTCTTCCATCACCATATCACCATAAAGCATTCATATTACCTGTCCACGCCGACACTGACCTTTCCCTCACAAAAATGTGCAAAAATGGCAAACAAATACCGACTATAAATAAATAGTGAATTATATATTAAACAAAGCTGGGAAGTATTACTCAGCCGAATGAGACACGACGAAAACCAGAGGCTCTCAGCGAGGGTAAGACATATACTGACTGGGAATTCAGACGAAATTGATAATTCATCAGCGACACCTCCAAAGCTCATCACGTATGATTTATACATCCCGTCGTTACTCCATTTCAATTTACCTTAGACTACCTTTCAATGGTATACAATAAAAGCAGCGGAGACAGCTTATACTAGTGTCCTTTAAATCATTCTTATTGTGACCCAGTTATATGTAAGTAATGCCCTTATGACAAACTTACAAGCTTTTTAACAATAAATAAAGCTGTGTGCCTCCCGCCGCCTGGTATATATGTAGTTATCTCGCTGTCAAGGAGTGGTGACCCAATTGACAGTCTACCGCTTTCCAGTATTTGGAGTGACCTTCGCAAATGTCCTCCACCGCGCCCATCAATCACGCTCATTTGCTCGTCTCCACATCATTTACTCAATGGTCGACAAACAGGTGATCCGAGGAGTGGAAACCCTGCATCTCATCCCCAAACATTCACATATGAAATAGCTCTTTAAACCTTGCAAGAAGTGAGAATCTTTATATACTTATAGCTATCATAGGGTTCAGACAGTTAATCACATTGCATCTATCAGTTTCAGTTGAAGTTATTGTTAAAACAGTTAATTATTGATGTTTTTCACAATAGTTATGAGTCCAAAAAACAGGAAAATACAATCTACTAAGTACGATCCACAC
>NC_066509.1:12708168-12713168 GCF_024679095.1 Eriocheir sinensis
TGAAGCCGAACTGCCAACACTGAAGAGAAGAACCGGTTCATCAAAGATACTTAAAAAGAAAACACCAGAGAAAAACAATGTAAAAAAATGGATTTAATATTATTTTCGACCACCTCAACGGAGAAGTGTGTGTGGAGAGAGAGAGAGAGAGAGAGAGAGAGAGAGAGAGAGAGAGAGAGAGAGAGAGAGAGAGAGAGAGAGAGAGAGAGAGAGAGAGAGAGAGAGAGAGAGAGAGAGAGAGAGAGAGAGAGAGAGAGAGAGAGAGAGAGAGAGAGAGAGAGAGAGAGAGAGAGAGAGAGAGAGAGAGAGAGGGAAGAGACAGAGAGAGAGAGAGAGAGAGAGAGAGAGAGAGAGAGAGAGAGAGAGAGAGAGAGCTTTTCACTTTTCATGACGACTCTTGGGGCACGTTCTGGGGCTAAGGAAGCGCCAGGTCAGGAAAACAATTCAAACGGTGATGGTCTATTAATTCTTTGTCGGTGTTTGGTAGCTCTAATATCTGGGTAGGATTAACATGAGACAACTTCCGGGCAGAAAAATGATGAATACAGCGATTAAGGTAATGAAATCTTTGTACGTAAGAGTTTGGTGGCACTGGTTAAGAATTCAAGGCGTTTGTTATGGAGCTGGGAAATGGCATGCAAGAGGTGATGAGTTGGCACAGGGCATTATTAAAAGTCTGGATATTCATCTAAAATACACACACACACACACACACACACACACACACACACACACACACACACACACACGCAAAAAGAATATACAACTGGAATGAATCTGTGCTTCCCCTATTCATCGCACCCTTGTCGTCAATAAACTCATCCTTCGTCTCGTCAACTCATCGACATCAGCAGACATAATTCGTTGCCTCCCTCCAGCTTTTAAAAGTGTCTGCTAAAACGACGAGAAAAAGGACTGTTATTTCCGTCTGTTCTTCCTCCGTCCGCACAGCCGCCGCCCCGTGCATGCTGTATCACAAACAACCAAAAAAATATGAGCGATGAAAAACGCACCCGAGAGGTGTAATGAATGAACACCGTAAATAACGAAATAACGAGAAATAAAACTACACATTGATCAGGACACAAAAAAATCCAGATATAGCGAGACTGCAACGCGGAATAAAAATATACAATTTCAACGCAAATCGAGGGGCATCGACACCTCCGGAGCTACGTATGATCACAGTATTCCGTCCTCCTCTGTCTCCTGCCTCGTACATGAGGTAGCGTGTTGCGAAATTTTATCTGTTTACTACTTTGTTATGCTTTTAGCCTATCTTAATTTTTTTTAATTAACAGTCGATCAGCTAACACCTCCGTATCGAATTTACCACAACTATTATAATTATTAGTCTCATCCTGGTGATACTTTGATTTCAAATAACTCTTTCCACCTCTACCCGTGTAACTAAAGTATATATATATATATATATATATATATATATATATATATATATATATATATATATATATATATATATATATATATATATATACATCCAACTGGGAGGGTAAGCTATACAAGACAGACATGTAGACACACAATTTATCCTAAACTGCTGCAGTTGTCTAGTGTTGATGTCTCAGTATACACACAAAACGTGAAGAAAAATGAGTTCTTTTTTTTACTTTTACCACTCGCGTAAGTACAGAGAGGCGGTGGCTGAGTCGTCAGAGTAACAGCCCCGTGTTCAGGAGGACGCGAGTTTAATCATCGCCCGGTGTCACCAAGCTGGGATTTTTCAGCCGCTGCCGAGTGGCTTAAAACTACCCACATGCCGTCCAGAAGACCACCTATCAACCCGGACTCTAGATTCTAGGATCAAAGATGAGCTCTGGGAGGGCAGCATGAGCCAATGCAGGATGGCGCTACTATAAACATTCGCCTGCGCCAGAACGGGCTGGGCCGACCATCAGGACCCACCGGAAAGAAGCCTTGGACCGACCATCAGGATCCACCGGGAAGAAGCCTACCG
Organism: Eriocheir sinensis; assembly: GCF_024679095.1. Taxonomy (NCBI): domain Eukaryota; kingdom Metazoa; phylum Arthropoda; class Malacostraca; order Decapoda; family Varunidae; genus Eriocheir; species Eriocheir sinensis. The sequence goes on from NC_066509.1 coordinate 12,710,147, forward strand.
GCGCAATAGGCCGCAAAGTAAAAAAAAATAAAAAAATAAAAAAAGCATGTATCAACTGAGAAGGTCTGAAAGATAAAATAATAATACAGACTGAAGCTCTTTTTCTTAATCCTGCACATATGTCGCACGTGTTGGTACCTTCACATCCTTTATTTCTAAAGACAGACAGCCGTAAGTTCGCTTCATTCCTTTGGTGTCACTGGCAGCAAAAAACTGAAAGTATAAGAAAAACATAATCCGGTAGGCTACACACGAGCCCCCGAAGACTGACAGGCTGTAGTCCGCCTCAGTCCTCTGGTGGAGGCAGTGACAAGACAAAGCTGGAGTCCGAAGAAAACATATAAAAGTTGAAATCCAAATATGTAGGTGAAACCCGTCTGGAGAGTAAATTATTCCACCTGATGATCGATAGACGCAGACAAAGTATCCGTGAGTGATTGCTGCAGAAATATAAACAAAAAGGATGTACAGACACTTATTTTCTTGTAACCTGAGCTCGTATTGAATTCTCAAGGCTGCTCTGTAAATTTTATTACTCAAGTGACGAATAACAATACGTACCTAAAAGAAGAAAAAATCCCGCAGTTAGATATTTATATTTCTCTTCTACGCTGCGAAGGTATTGAATTATCCTCTAAATAGCTTGGTATATATAAATGAAATGGCAAAGATTAAGAAACGAAAATAAACGTGATGGTAATTTTAGGTGAAAGCAAAGGGAAAAAAACATACAGTATTTTTCTTTCATCAAGGGAAAGGTTACTTACTCACCTGCCGGTGTGTATTGGGGAGAGATATTTAAGTCGTGCTGCAAGTAAGTCAAGCGCGTGCCTTCTCCAGATAACCAGTTTCAGCAGGTACACCCGGAAGGTTTCCATTCATTGTAATGTATGTTTCATAAAACGATACAAAGTGACAAAACAGGAGAATGTATATTTTATGAATCGGTCTAAAATGACAAAATGGAAGAACTTTTAGAAACTGACCTATAGTGAAAGCATCAATGAATCGTAAATATTCATGAAAACAGCTGATTTAGTATCAATTAGATTAAATGTAGTAAAAAGCTTCGCAAGGAGGATTCCCAGTAACAAAGCTAAATTTACACTCTTTCAGTCAAAAAGACTGACCTCAAGAGTGGATACACGTAGCTTGAGAGAATTAAGGACGGAAAATTGCAAATCCTTAAGGCTCGACGGATTTACTGCCCCTTGCATGGAGGCACCACACGCACATCACAAGGAGGCTGGGAAGGGACTGTGGAGAGGAGGAAAGACAATGAAAAATGTGTGAAATTATCAGCGAGTCAAGGCTTTCAATGAACAACTACAAAATAAATGTATCGATTACTGGATATAGCAAAAAAAAAAAAACTTAGATCATGGTTTCGCGCAAACGTTACCGAGAAGAATGTAGGCTGAATGTAGGCTGTGGCGAGAACCAGGCAAATAGGGGTGTTAAGTTACTATATTTTTTTATAGCAACTCAAACTTTTTAATCAGTAACCAAATATATATATATATATATATATATATATATATATATATATATATATATATATATATATATATATATATATATATATCTCGAACACAAAGCTATTGCCTGGGGGCACCGAACGATCGTTACCGAGGAGGCTGAACGGTTCTGTGGAGGAGCAAATACATCGAGAGGTGTGTCAACGTATTGGTGGTGTATTCTAGATTAATAATAAATAAACAAATATATCACATAGAAAAAAATGTGCATGAAGGTCCCGCACAAAGCAAGAAGAGGGTAATGTAGAACGGAATGTTTGGATTGTGACAAGTGTGTGAAGTTACGCGTCTTAGCAGTGCCGCAAAGGCTTTTCATGAATAGCTAAACGTAACGAATGGGGAAAAAGGTCGATTGCAATGAGGCCACGCTCAGAAATGCTTGACATTGCCGTGACATTTTCTGGTGTCAAAAAACGGTATCGTGTAATTTTACAAACTGACATTTATTACATTTAGCACGGTTATGTACTACATGTATATGCGTTGTTAAACTTTTTGACATATTATTGTTTGTTTGCACCAGTAAACGAAGTAATTTGCCGATAGCAGCATAATCTCTGACAAAAAATTGAAAAATGTGTGTGTGTGTGTGTGTGTGTGTGTGTGTGTGTGTGTGTGTGTGTGTAATTCACCCACGGCCTGATTACGAGCTGGACTCGCAATCTCCAGCAAGTACCCCATCCTCCTTGCTCAAGGGGGGACAGTAACCGCTCCTCTGTCAGTGGAAAAATCCGCCTGAGCAGGGCTCGAACCTCCGCCTACCAGACCATGGAGCCTGGCAGCGCAGCACTCTACCACTGAGCTACCGAAGCAGTGTGTGTGTGTGTGTGTGTGTGTGTGTGTGTGTGTGTGTGTGTGGAGAGAGAGAGAGAGAGAGAGAGAGAGAGAGAGAGAGAGAGAGAGAGAGAGAAAAACAGAAATAATAGTTCGCAGTTATTTTTTTAGTCACAGGTGAATACGTTTCAAAGTGAACAAACTCATTTTTTTTTTTTTTCCTCGTTTAACCGGTCATACAAACATTAAGAATAGGCTCTGTTTCCTTCAAACATTGAGAATAGGCTCTGTTGTATTATGATAAAGAATTTTACTTCTCAAGAATATCAGCAACTGCGATTCAAAAATAATAGTAGAATACATGACGACAAATGAGATATAAGAAAAGTTTATACATGGCGAGAAAACATTGGTGCTCATCCGTATTGACATTCAGATCACTAGTGTATTAGGAAAAAGCGTCTGAGAAAACTGAAAAGTGATGAAAACACATGGAGAAAATTTACTTCGTTTAGGTCCACTCCGAACGCGGGCATAAAGCTGCAACAATTTTTCGACGCAGGTATTCTGTGAAGCCTTTCGTGCAATATTGTTTCACGGGGACAAAACACAACCGAGAATTCATGTTTTTTTGCCCCGTTGACCCCGATACCCCCAAGGTTAGCTCCGAATCAACCTGAACCCGCCTCTTTAATGTAAGCTTTCAACAA
>NC_066509.1:12718168-12778168 GCF_024679095.1 Eriocheir sinensis
CACATCTTGTTATACCTGTTTTTACCTGTGTCTGGGAGACTACAGGTGTGTGTGTGTGTGTGTGTGTGTGTGTGTGTGTGTGTGTGTGTGTGTGTGTGTGTGTGTGTGTGTGTGTGTGTGTGTGTGTGTGTGTGTGTGTGTGTGTGTGTGTGTGTGTGTGTGTGTGTGTGTGTGTGTGTGTGTGTGTGTGTGTGTGTGTGTGTGTGTGACGTTTTTATTTTTTTAAGCTGGTATACGTATTTGCTTTGCAATTATGGACTGACCTTTAGTGTTCTTCTTTTCCTTGTTATATTTTTTTTTCATTTCTTTCGTTGACCTCGTTATCTTCTCTCTCTCTCTCTCTCTCTCTCTCTCTCTCTCTCTCTCTCTCTCTCTCTCTCTCTCTCTCTCTCTCTCTCTCTCTCTCTCTCTCTCTCTCTCTCTCTTCGTTATCCTCTTTCTTTACTCCTCCTCAAAACCACGTCATTTTTCCCCCAAAGCTTCCCTTTGGTGTTGACATCACGGCTCAAACTCTCGCGGGAGGAGAGGATCATCAAAACCCTACCCGTGCTGCTACTCCCCAGCCCCCTACTGACCTCTCCCCTTCCACCTTGCCCTTCCCTGCCAGACCCTGCTACCCCTTACCCTTCCTTGTTTTACCCAGCTTTACCTTGTCTTACTCACCTCTGCTCCACCGCGTTACGACTTATCCTCTTCTTCCTCCTTCCTTACCCAACCAATCCTTACCCTTTCTACTCTTTTCCACCCTGCCCTGCCCTCCTATACCCCACCTACCCTACCTTGTTCTATTCTTACCCTAGCTTCCCTGCCTCTTACCCTGCCTTCATTATTACCTCAATTTTCCCAGCAGATCGCCTTACCTATACATTACCCTTCCCTTATTCCTACCCTGCCCTGACTTGCTATACCCTACCTACCCTACCCTGCTCCATTCTTATCTAAGCTTTCCTGCCTCTTACCCTGCCTTCTCCTACCTCACCTCTCCCAGCAGACCTTCAGCCTCCTCAGCAAGGCCACATTGAGAAAATTATACAAAAAATGCTACTCCCAAGCCACTCTGCTCTTCCGTCCTAACCACCTTGCCCCCCCCACCCCCCGGCGTCATTAAATGTAAGAAATATCCTCTCACCACTCCCCCCCCCCCCCCCTGCATCCCTTGCCGCCTGCCAGACAAAACGATGCCACTTAATTTAATAACATGGCGGTGAGCGGGAAAATAAAGGGAAGTAGTGCCAAGCGGGTGTAAATGGATTGCAGGAAGGACGGTTCGTGGCTCCTCTTGGTGGGATTAATTACCGGCTTCTAAGGGAATAATGTTAATGTTTGCTGCGTCCTCTTGGCGGTGCGTTCGACTAATCGTCTTTTTCCTTCTCTTTTTTCTCTTCCGCCTTTTTTTTTTTTTTTTTGTTTCGTCCTCTTTTTGTCCTCCTCTTTGTTCTTCCTCTTCCTTACACATTTTCTTCTTTTCTTCCTCCCTTATTATTCTTTCTGATCCTCTTTTATTTGTTCTTTTTCTTATCTTTCCACTTGTTTTTCTTCTTCTTTTTCCTCTTCTTCTTCCTCTTCTTTTTCTCCTTTCCCTTCTTTCTTTATAATTTGTATGTAGGGGAAGAAAAATTAGTGTGTGTGTGTGTGTGTGTGTGTGTGTGTGTGTGTGTGTGTGTGTGTGTGTGTGTGTGTGTGTGTGTGTGTGTGTGTGTGTGTGTGTGTGCAAAAAAGAAAGAGCATGTGTGTCCGTCCGCGTGCGCGCTCATGCTCGTTTTATGAAAGGCCTTTTAAAACTAATCGTTCTCCCCTTTGGTCCATTAATTACCCTAAAAAATATGTTTACCCCGATGGAGTCAGAGGCCGCGGCTCAAACTCCTTTTTTAAGAGCTCGCATAAAAAAAATAGCTAAATCATTATGTCCAACTGCTGTGAGGACCTGCACGGCGCCGCCCCCTAACAAGGAGGACGTTGCCAACTTTATCCATTTTTCGCCTCGGTGCCATGGTGAAAGCAGGAAAGGCGGAGAAAACGAGACATGCTTCAAGCTGCGTCTATTGTACACCCTCGAGACTTTTTTAATTTTACGGTAGGGGGAGGAAGACCGATGGCAAAACAAAAAAGAATGAAAAATGACCACATGATCTTTGTGGGCATCTGGAATAAAATACACGAAAGTTGAAGACTGGAAAATATTCTTGCCGCCCACTCGACGAGGACACAGCGTAAGGTTGTATCTAAAAATATCTTATAAATGAAAGGAAATAATAAAAGCCCAGACCAGCTGGAGCGCTCAAATCAGTTTTTACGGGGCTTTAGCTAAGTGAAATACAATGTTAAGACGGTTAGGTTTCACTGCTGACGCTGAGTTCAGGTTTTCTTGAGCACAAATGATTTTAGATACGATTAACTCATTTGATCCCTTGCTATTAGGAATTCAACAATAGATAGTAAGATAGATAAATAGACAGATATAGATAATATAGATAGATAGAGACGAGAGGGAGATAGATAGATAGATAAATAGACAGATAGATATAGAGATAGATAGATAGATAGATACAAATAAAATGCCCCAGAATTGTAACATCTGCGAGACCACTTTTTCCAGGCTACCACTTTCCCTTGCCTTCCAGCACGTTCAGGATGCTGCATCGTCGCCGCGCCCTGAGTCAGTTCGCCGCGCGTGCTGCCGATCGCGGCCGAGGAAGCCTGAGTAGAATCCCTGATCAAGGATGGACACTGCTTACCGAGGGGCCTTTGTTTACACATGAGTGACATGACGTCACCGCTTAGGGACGGCCATTGTCGGGGGATCATATCGTGGCCGCCCTTGTCCCGTGAATCAATAACCCCCGCCTCATCAGACCGCGCAAGAAAAGTGCAAACACCGATGACTTACGCCTTCACGGAAATCTTACATGCATCTCACAAACCTATATACAAAATTACATGCATGCACATACACATACATACATACATACATGCACACGGATACATACATACATATACATATAAATACATATATACAGACATACATGCTTACATTCAAACATACAAACAGACAGAGACCAATATACTTCTTTATTCTTCTTCATTCACTTTCTATTTCTTTCTTATTTTCATTCTTTCTTCCTTCCTCCTTCCTCTTTATCTTCTTTTTCCTCTTCTTTTTATACTTGCGTCTCTTTTCCTCCCTCCTCTGCTTTTGTGATCTTTACCTTTTTCGTCTTTCCGTTAATATTCTTTTTCTCTCAGTTTACTTTTTCCTCCTCTGCTTTTGCTTGTTGTTCTCGTTCTTTTCTCTGCTTTTTTTTTCTTTTTTTCTTCTTTTGATTTATCTTTGTTTTTACTTTTCCTCTTCATGCTCTTCCTCTTCTTCATCAGCTACGTCTTCCTCTTCACTACTGTCACTGCTGTTGTAACCATTCCTCTCTTTCCCTTACAGACAACTTGGACTAACAAAACCTCGCTTTCTCGTTACTCCCTCAAAAGTAAAATAAAATAAAAAGCACTCAAGATAACAAAGAACGAATAGCAGGAGAGAGAGAGAGAGAGAGAGAGAGAGAGAGAGAGAGAGAGAGAGAGAGAGAGAGAGTCTAAAAAGCCTTGCCTGGGGAGTCTCCCAAGCGGTAACCAAAACAATAAACTTTTCCTAGTCTGGAGTTTGCATTTCATCAGCGCGAAAGTTACGTAATATTCCGCATTAACTCACCATGGCTTGGGGCTGTCTGTCTGTCTTCACTCGGGACCAATAATTACGAGATATGTTGTTTAAGGTCTCGTTATGCCCGCTGTTTATGGCTGAGAGTCTTGTTCACACACACACACACACACACACACACATCCTCCCACCCGCAGCGAACCGCCCTCAGCACTCAGTGAGACACCACAACATTATTGCCCCGATACGGGCACGGACTGACCGCTATAAGAACAGCGCCGTGCCCACGATGATCAAGTATATCAACAATGCAAATTAAGAGCAGCACTATTTGTATGTTTTGTAAATATTTTTCATTAGTACTTATTGTTGATGTTATTATTATTATTATTATTATTTTTATTATTATTATTATCATGATGATGATTATTATTATTATGAATATTATTATGATTATGATTACTATTTTTATTATTATTATTATTATTATTATCATGATTATTATTATCATCTTTACTATGATTATTGCTATTATTGTTATTTCTATTTTCCTTTTTATTTTCAATCATACTACTTTGTTCATTTGTCTCATTCATTTCATTTCATCTTCCTTTGATGTATATTTTCAGCTCTAGGGCTGCCTGGTACTTCAAGCAATAAACCGTTTATTACCATTATTATTATTATTATTATTACACACACACACACACACACACACACACACACACACACACACACACACAAAGACAGACACAGCATACACAAACAAACGACATCAGAAGATACATCACAGATAGAAGACAAGAACAGAAAGCACAGACAGAAAGACAGACAGATCGAGGCGTGAGACAGAGACATTGGCGGAGGGCAGGAGGCGTAAAGGGTGAGGGCGATACATCCGAGATCAGGCGTTGATCCCATAACTGCAAAGTGTCTTAGCCTTTTCGTCCCCAGCACCTAGGGTAGTCAGATCCCGGCAGTCCTGCACTCCCATACATGTGGAAGAAGGCTTCTCATTGCAAAAGTTAGTCAGTATCTTAATTCTTTCTTCCATCTCTCTGGTAAACTCTGAAATTGACATCCTTCATCGTAATTCCCTCTTTCCTACGACTTAAACTTTTCAAGGCAAGCGTGTGAAGACATTTCTGTAATTAAAATTGATGACTGAAGCGTTTCTCAGAGTATTTTTTTTACAGAGCAGAATCTAGCGAGCATTGTCGTTAATATTACTTGTTTTGCCAGTGACCTATCTTCTCTGTCTAAAAAAAATAAGTAATACGTTAGTCGGTATTTATCACACTGCACATGGCGAAACCCTATATTTTCTAAAACCCATTAAAACTGCTCTAGGCACCCCAGGTTAAGGAACGCTGCTCGGGGCCTTACACAAGACACTTTCCCCAGCCGATGCGGCCGACGCTATTCACCAACACAAAATAAAAAAGAAAGAGGTTTGGTGCTTCTAGTCTGGTTAGCTGGCGATCCGTCTTGGCAAATGTCTGATTGGTGATCGATTTCGTGGACTCTGGAAGTGTATGTTATTTATACGACCTTCTTCTTTTCTTCTTCTTCGACACATTTTTACTGCTTATTTTCTTCTTATCCTCTTTCTCTATTTTTTGTTTTTCTATTGTTCCTCCTCCTTTTACAGTTTCTTGCGCATCTGCTTCTGATCCTACGCCTTCAACGTTGACTGTATGACCGTATAACCGTATAACTTAATGTCTTGATTTGTGAGGATGAGGAAAGGCTCCTCTACACGAGAACGGTTTATCATCACCAAAAAATAATTCGTGGTTGGAGATCATTTTAAAAGAAGTTGAGGCACTGCAGGGGCAAAATAAAATCAAAGAAGCAAATAATCCCGCTGTGCGTTTTTCTTTTAAATAATCTATCGTTGGAGCAGCCGCTTAATTTTAATTACATATTCATTTATATATTTACCTCGGTAAAACTGAAGCAGCAATCTCAGAGTCAGTCAGTGAAACAAACATTACAAAATCCTTAGAGTTCTAAATAGTTGAAGGAAAGATTCGAGAAGTAAATTACAGTCACAACAGACGTTTTAATAAGACATCTAACCAACAAAATATTAATGTTTAAATATATGAAGAATAAATATCAGTTACATCAGTCACATAAATTGAAAATGTAACCAAGCAAACATCAAAAGCTTAATTTCTGGGAAGTTGTTATCAGTTACGACAGCTATACCAGGAACGCCGGAAAACAAACATATTACAACATGGATTCCCGGACTGAATCATTCCATTATAGATATTGTGAATCATATAAATGAAACATAACAGAATTTACAGACTTCTGAAGACTTTACTATCACTGGTTTTTTTTATATTTATACCTGTCATTTTACACTCTCCACCTTACTCCTGAAAACTAAACTAGTAATCTTTTATCCATACCAGTCATTTCACGTAATCCATCTTACTTCTGAAAACTATAAGATCATTGTTTTCTTTAACATTCATAAAAGTCACTTAACGTTACTTCTCGTCACGTCTCCTTCATGCATGTTTAGAAGAGGAACGTTTGTCACTGCACCAAAAAAGTAAAAAAAAAAAAAAACTGCTGCCTTGATGCCCATCTACAAGGTTTATAGCTCCCTAAACCCCCTCAACACATCGTCACCATCATCGTCACCGCCGCAGCTGTCCACCCACCGCATTGCACCAAGCATCACTGCAACTCCCGCGGCTCGCCCCCTGACCCTCCACCGCCACATTCCCGACGAAAAAAATATATTTATAATTTTCTTTAGTGCCTTTCAGTACTTGCTTCAGTTTACTCCCTCCGGTCTCCCCGTCGAGTCCTCGTCCTCCTATTCCTTCTCCTCCTCTTCTTACTCTCCTTTCTTCTCCTCTTCCTCCTCCTCTCTCTTCTTTTCTTCACCCTTATCCCTCCTCCTCCTCCTACTTCTCCTCATCCTCCTCGCGTCTCCACTGGGGTTCTTTTCTTTTTTTTCTCCACTCCTCCGCTCACGTATTGCTCTTGGGAGTTTATTCTGCAGATTTACTTCTCTCGGGAGCGTGGTGAGAGAATAAACTCCACGGGGGAAGGGGGGAGTGGGAGAGGTTTGGATTCACCTCGTCTTATCTTGGCTGCTGCCCGGAAGGAGAGCGAGAGGCAGTGACAGAAAGAGATAGAGATCGTCGGCGTTTTGGAAATGTAATCCTTAGAAAGTTCGTAGTAATTAGCGTATGAGAGATGCTTCTTGTGGCCGGAGAAACTACAGTTTTTTGCTCCTTATTTCACTTATTTTCCTCTTTTCTTCTTTTTCTTATTATTATTATTATTATTATTATTATTATTATTATTATTATTATTATTATTATTATTATTTTTATTATTTTTCTTCTTCTTTTGTTGCTGTTGCTCCACATTCAATAAACGCGCTCAACCGAGTCTAAATTAATTTTTATCCCTTGTGTGTGTGTGTGTGTGTGTGTGTGTGTGTGTGTGTGTGTGTGTGTGAAACTCTTGAAGTGGACGATGTTAAACTATCAAAAACAACTGATCCATGTTCAAATTGAACAAATAATCATCCAGGAGGAAGCTTTAGGAACAATAAAGGAGCTTAGCACAAAATGATATAAGCAAAATGCTCACTGAAACCGGACATATAAAAACTTATATGACTGGGATGGAGTGCCTTCGAAAAAGAAGGTAGCATATTGAAGGGCTCTCTACTATTGTGTTTAAAGCAAATTTTTTTCAATCAGTACGTTCACGCGTCATGACATATCGATCAAAGACGTGAACAAGAACAAAATATTTGAAAAAAAGACAGAGATGTCCAAGAAAGGATGGAGAGATCGATGCTGGCAATCACTATAATGGATAAGAAAAAACTGAACGTTGATAAAAGAAAAGAAAAACGACATAATAAAGGTCGTATAAATCAATAAATGCCATTGATCGGGACAAACTGCTGGAGTGATGACAAAAGGAAATACCTGACATACGAAGACCGATGGAAAGGCCGTCCCTCAGATGTGATGTAAGAATAAAATCTACGGAACGTTTACATACAAAATGGAAACTAAATGTACAGGAGAAACTAATGTAGAGGCTTGGGAGAGGCCTGTGTCCTGTGGTGAAATGATACACGCCGATGATGATGATGGTGGTGATGATTAATCAAATTACCGCGATATTTGGATTTTCCCCGAGGACGAAAAATTACCAGATGTGCATTAATTAACTTCACCCACAACTAAACGGCCTCGTTGGCGGATTTTTTTTATCCTTTTATATATCGATATATGAAAATGTTACTTTATTACTAATAGGTGGCGATGTATATGAGTAATTAACGTTTTTACATAATTAAGTTCTTTTTATCATCATCATAATCATCAATCATTACTAGTACAATGTACGACAAAGGACTTTCCCAACGTCTTCCACCTACCAATGTCTGATGTTAGTGAGGTCAATCCTGTTTTGGCAAAGGGTACTTTCATTTCTCCACCGGTCCAAGCTTCACATTGTTTGTCTGTGACCTGCCCAGGAGAAGAAAAAAAGTACATTATTTTACGTCGGAGTATTCACTTTTCTTCTCGCCAAACTTTCTTTTTAACATAGGTGCCAAATATTCAATGTCGTTTTTGCTATCTTTTTTTTTTTAATATTCCAAACGAATGAAAAATAGACAAATACAGGTCACCTTATCGATTTATTAATTTCACATATATTATTTACTATATTTTTTAGTATATTTATTGTTATTTATTAAATTTCTGCTTACTTTTTGTAATTTTGAAAAAAGAAATAGAGTACAAAAAACATCATATTATTATTTTCTTTTAAAAGAGAAAATAATATGATGTTTTATAAACTCTCGTTCTTTTTAAAAATTACAAAAAGTGAGCAGAAATATATTTTCAGGTCCTCAAATTAACACTTATCCTAGTTTTTTTTGTTTTTTTTTTCATTTGAATGACTATATGTAGTCACCAAGTCGGATAGGATAAATAAATATATAAGAAGAGTAATAAAGAGAAGAACAAGAAAGAACAGGAAAGAACAGAAAAGAACAGGAAAGGAGGCTGCAATAGTTCTGACGTGTTATGAAGGACGAGCGAGAATTATATCTGGAAGAAGGCACTAAATTAAATGGACTAGGAAAAGAGACAGAAACAAAAAAGATTAGAATCGCATTGAAGAATATTTAAAGGAAAACAACTGCTACCAAGGCAGGTAGAGGAGTGAAGGTTGCTGTGGTACGAACAAATTATGATGAGGAGCGAGGACTATGGAAAAAAAACGTCGTGAAAATGAAAAAGGACGGAATAGGAAAAGGAGACCAGAAAGAACACACTGAAATAAGAAAAAAGTACACGACAGGAGTGGTATGGACGTGCTATGAGAATCGAAGAGCATGTGAGAAAGAAGGTCCTGGAAATGAAAATGGAAGGCAAAAAAAGAGAGATGAGGAGATCGCACTCAAGGAGATCGCGAAAGACGGCAGATGATGCACAGGACCAAGAGATGAGGAAAGGCCGGGTCAGAAATGGCGGCCCTACTTCAAAGAAAAAAAAGTCTTAGCCAAAGAGGAAGAGGGTCAAGGTTTGCAGTCGAGGTCCATTAATCTTTTCGTCCTGACCTGAGGAAACGATGTATGCAGAAGAATATTTACCTACGTAAATATATTATAATTGGGTCGATCTCTCTCTCTCTCTCTCTCTCTCTCTCTCTCTCTCTCTCTCTCTCTCTCTCTCTCTCTCTCTCTCTCTCTCTCTCTCTCTCTCTCTCTCTCTCTCTCTCTCTCTCTCTCTCTCTCTCTCTCTCTCTCTCTCTCTCTCTCTATCTCTCTCTCTCTCTCTCTCTCTCTCTCTCTCTCTTCTCTTATCTTATCTTCTCTCTCTCTCTCTCTCTCTCTCTCTCTCTCTCTCTCTCTCTCTCTCTCTCTCTCTCTCTCTATCTCTCTCTCTCTCTCTCTCTCTCTCTCTCTCTCTCTCTCTCTCTCTCTCTCTCTCTCTCTCTCTCTCTCTCTCTCTCTCTCTCTCTCTCTCTCTCTCTCTCTCTCTCTCTCTCTCTCTCTCTCTCTCTCTCTCTCTCTGTCTCTCTGTCTCTCTCTCTCTCTCTCTCTCTCTCTCTCTCTCTCTCTCTCTCTCTCTCTCTCTCTCTCTCTCTCTCTCTCTCTCTCTCTCTCTCTCTCTCTCTCTCTCTCTCTCATGATGAATACAAAATCAACATTCGACGCTGTATATGCACTCATTAATGCACTGATACCAGGCACGATTTATGTCATAGATGTAATTAACTTCCGCAATTGAATTCATGACGGTGGTAATGATGATGACTATTAAGCTGTTGACAAAGATAATGATGATGAGGATGATGAAGCTTGTGGCCACTGAATGCTAAATTTTCACCTAGCTGTTGACACTCACTATGAATGCTTATACTGAAGGCACAGAAAATTGATATCTGTCTTTTGTGAACTTCAAGACGAATCGTAAATACAAGTACGTATATATTCAAAGTCACTGCATCCTGAATATCCACTCCACATAAATGATTATACCATCTGTGTACACAAAAGATTTACTATTGCTGACTTCTGTGAAGCTCAGGAAGAGCTCTAAGGTTTTATGTATATCTTTAGGCTTCTATATCTTTATAGCTTATAATAAATGCATGAAAGTTTTCTCTCTGCCTTTTGATAATCTCACGAAAAGTCCCTTCGAGTTGTATATGATTTTCTGGGCCTAAGAATGACATTTCCTTTTTTTTATAATTTCCGTTTTGTTTGTAATAGCAGCCTGTTGCTTGTTTCGTTAGCCCTTTGTCTGCCTCCTCCTACAGTAAAATAAAGTTTCAATTTCCGCAACTTTAAATAACAACACTTTCTCGCCTCATTCCTATCACAATAAGAACCCATTACTAAGAGCCAGTTGATAGCAGGTGCAACAGAAGATTTGAGTCTCCACTTTTTTTTAATTACTCTTTATACTTCCTCGCTTCATACACTTTTTTTTTCATTCTAAACACAGTAAATATCAGAAAATATCGTAGAAGTGCCACAAAACCAAACGTCTGCTGTGATATAGGACACCAGACAAACTTGAAATCTGAGTAAACGCAACCTTCCATTTCTCAGTACTTCCCCTCCCACAGATGATGTGAGATTTTAGTCACCGCAATAGTCTTACCTTAACGTCGCAATATTTCTTTCTTCACATTTACTTAAAAAAAAGCCACTTCCTGTTTTACTTCTCTTGATATAACAAGCAAAAGACAATCTGAGAAGTCACAACCTTCTTATCTTTAACTCTAAATATTTTCGGTTCTTCTCACTTTTATAAGCATGGAAATACAATATGCCTTCACAAAAGAGAGGAAGAACCATTTGATATTTTAAGTCAAATGTTTCCAGAATAAACAGAGTCGAATGAGGCAATGATTTTACTCGATTTGAATCATGCAGTTTGTAAACACACGAATAAAAAGCAAATAATCAACAGACCTGTATGTATTGAAATATTCATGTGTGTTCTGGCAATAAACAAGTAAGCATTATGCAAACATCACCAGCTTCCTATTTATGCATGCAATTAAAATATGTTAACGAATCGCCAGTTTAAACAACATATTTATAGCGTGTGGCGCCGAACTTTCACAGTCAGACTAAAACCACCACCACCACCACCACTACCACCAACACCATCATCACCACCACCACCATAAACCAAGGCGTCACCCCGTGCTGTGGTCCTTAAGTTAATGACTCTTTGCCTCTCATAGTTCATTGGCCTCACATACCAAACCTGCCACTGACACTGCCTTACGTAGAATGCACTGTATGGTAATGGCTGGCACACACACACACACACACACACTCTCTCTCTCTCTCTCTCTCTCTCTCTCTCTCTCTCTCTCTCTCTCTCTCTCTCTCTCTCTCTCTCTCTCTCTCTCTCTCTCTCTCTCTCTCTCTCTCTCTCTCTCTCTCTCTCTCTCTCTCTCTCTCTCTCTCTCTCTCTCTCTCTCTCTCTCTCTCTCTCTCTCTCTCTCTCTCTCTCTCTCTCTTTGCGCTGCACAACTCATCATTCTCTCCCTATAAACTTCACTCAGACCTTCATCCCCCGAGAGCTCCCACGCCCCGCACCGCCATCCCTTCACCTCCTTCCAGCACAACAATTTGTCATATTTCACAACACTTCTCGCCTCCACACAAGTCCGTCACTCACATCTCTTTTTTTGTGAGTGTGTTTATTCAACGGCCGTGAGTGTCGGCCTTCCCCCTTCAACCTACTTAATTATCTAATCAAAATATCTACCTGCCAGCCTGCATACTATCACCTACTTAACTGTCAACCTACCTGTCTTCCTATATATGTATACGTACAGTACCTACTTGCTTGCATACCCCTTTCCCTTACTTAAAATCATGCCTGCCTACTAAGCACCAACCTTCCTACCTACCTACCTACCTACATAGCTGGCTACCACCCTACACACCTGCCTACCTGCCTGCCTACTTATCTACACACTTACATATCTGTCTTCCTCTCTATCTACCTACCTACCTACCGTTCTACCTTTCTGGCTACACCTTCCAACCTACCTATTGTTGTTAAAGCGTCTCTTATCTCCCCACGTCGTAAGCATCTTTTTTTTCCCATTAATTGAAGTTACGAAGGAAAACATTCCCCAAGCCTATCCCTAAATTATCTATTTCGCTAATGACTCTGCGAAAGCTGTTCCGGCGCTCACTTAACCACACTAATTAGCATATAATAAGCGAGGATATGGTAAGGGAGGCATTACCGGTGGCATGCTCTTAAGCGCGGGAAATATGCAGTAAAAACGCCTCGATTATGACGTCAAGCCCTCCTGGTGGATTAAAAGCAAACTAAGGAAAACGTTGCCTGACACGGGGAGAGAGAGAGAGAGAGAGAGAGAGAGAGAGAGAGAGAGAGAGATATAGAGATATATATATATATATATATATATATATATATATATATATATATATATATATATATATATATATATATATATATATATATATATATATATATATATATATATATATATATATATATATATATATATATATATATATATATATATATATATATATATATATATGCAAAGAGAAAGGGAGAGATGCTGTAAGGGCCAAGCCAAATGAAAGGCCGGAAAAAAGGAGGATTTGGTGGAGAGGAAATGCGACCAGCGTCCCTCCTACCTGTTGTGCCCTGGAAAAAAAATATACGAACGGTTATTTTTTTACTCGGCTTCCAAGTCCAATTTCTTCTACTCTAACGTTTAATCTTTATCAGGTCTGTTTTCTATTTCAATTTAATTAGATTCAACAAAAAAAATTTATTGAGTAATAATACTTTTTTTCTTTCTTAATTTTTCACTCCCTCTCCTTCCTCCTCCTTCTCCTCCTCCTCTTCCTTCTCTTCATTCATCATCATCATCATCATCATCATCATCATCATCATCATCATCATCATCGTCATCATCATCATCATCATCTCTAATGTTTGGAATAAATTGCTTTTCTATTGCCCTGTTTTTGCGCGCGTTTTTAAGGGCATTTGCAAAATCTATGATTGTAATGCGTGACTTATTTATTATTGTCTGTTTTATGGTCATACATACAAAGGTACACAAGGATATAAAGAGACAACGAGAGGCACAACGGCCTACACATACCAGCTCAGACCGAGTTGTTCACCATGATCCTTCTTCATCCATAAATATATCTAACCTCCATTTAAACCTTTCAATCGTATTTCCATTAACTACATATCTGCTTAGATTGTTCTACCCATCCACCACCTATTCTTTAACGAATTCTTACCTATTTCTTTCCTGGGTGTAACGTGTTAGTATTTTCATTAGTTATGGTATATAAATTACTTATCATTTATTTCATGACATAAGAGACAAATAATCTTAGATAATATAGTCCAAACTTCGCTGCTCCTGATATATATATATATATATATATATATATATATATATATATATATATATATATATATATATATATATATATATATATATATATATATATATATATATATATATATATATATATATACATACGTCTCTCTCTCTCTCTCTCTCTCTCTCTCTCTCTCTCTCTGCGAAAATATCATTAGTTTTGGAAAGATTAGGAGAATGTCTTTAGCTTTGGAGAGATTCAGGAGTCCTTAGTTATGGTAAGATTATGATAACGTTCTAGTTACGGAGGATTAAAATAACATATTTATTTTTTATAGATTAGGATATCATCTTTTTTTTGGAAAGATCAGGATAATGTGTTTACTTTTTATGAAAGAATAAGATAGCGTCCGGGATTTTTAAGGGATCAGAATAACATCTCTAGTTTTGAAAAAATTTGGATAACGGCTTATTTTTTGAAAAACTAGAATAAAGTCCTTAGCTTTGGAAAGATTAAGATAAATTCTTCTGTCTGGGGAAGAATAAGATAGTGTCTGTAGTTTTGGAAAAGATGAAGATAACTTCTCTAGTTTTGGAAATATTAGGATGATGTCATCATTTGTGGAAAGATAAGGATAAAATCTATGGTTTTGAAAAGATTAGGATGTCTATAGTCCTGGAAAGATTAAGATAGCGTTTTAATATATTAAAGATTGGAATAGCGCCCGTAGTCTTGGATAGATTAAGATAACGTCTTTAGATTTTGATAGATCAGGATAACGTCTTCTGATTTGGAAAGAATAGGATAGATTTTGGAAAGATTAACAAATCATTGTTAGTTTTGTAAAGACTAGAATAAAAAAGTCTTGAGCTTTGGAAAAATTAGGACAGTTTTGATAAGGATAGCGCCTTTGTTTATTTAAAAGCTTAGGATAGCGCCTTTGAGTTTAGAAAGGTTAGGATAATCTCTTTTATGGGTGAAAGATTCGGATAACCTTTACCAAATACAACATACTGACGCCAAAAACCCAAACTATCAAAGTAACCTGAATACATACCATCTCGAAAGTCAAATGTTGCAGGTAAGACCGTGTAGGAACAAAGCTAATCTTTTTGTCTTTCAACTTGCAGAGGTAATCTGCCACTCACTGAACTGAATATCAAAGTATAGCCTTTACCGGAAAAGAATTAAGCTACCTCTGTTCAGAACTGATCCCTTATGTTTAATATTACAGTGTAGACTTTAAAGGAGAAAGGGTTAAGCCTGAAGTAACCTTATCGTAGACCACCAATCAAGTTGAATATTACAGGAAAGACTAGGTAGAAGAAAAATAATTAAGGTCGCGTAACGCAGCTGGCAACACTGTGGATCGCTAGGAGCCCCGCGTTAGTGCCAGATCAAAGAGAGCCTCCACCTCGCCCTCCAGCCTAATGAAGGCCCTCCACCAGCTGGCTCTTACCCCCCTTATTCTCAAGAGGCACTCCAAACGATGTAACGTTCCCCCGCTGTGGTTCTTGCTAGTGGTCCTCCAAGCCGCTACTCAGCTAGAGGGCCGACCACTACTCCTTCACGCAGGAAGTATTTTTAGCTTTTTTTTTTGTCAAGTCCTGTTACAGATTCACATTACAGATCCTCTTCATCTGTGTACTGCTCTTTTTCGCTCTTCTATATGTTTTCCAGACTCTCTCTCTCTCTCTCTCTCTCTCTCTCTCTCTCTCTCTCTCTCTCTCTCTCTCTCTCTCTCTCTCTCTCTCTCTCTCTCTCTCTCTCTCTCTCTCTCTCTCTCTCTCTCTCTCTCTCTCTCTCTCTCTCTCTCTCTCTCTCTCTCTCTCTCTCTCTCTCTCTCTCTCCGCCGCCCCGTGCTCTCCTCACACCCTCTAACTTTCCATTCTCACAATCTTTCCACTCTTTTCCTTCCGCCCTGCTTGCATATCTTTCCAAAAACTCTCTGCGCTTCTTTTTTTTTTTCCCTTCTTTCTCGCCACATTTTTATTCCGACGAGTTTCTCTGTTTTCTTCTTTATCCCCCAAAGTAGATTTTCAACTCTCTCTCTCTCTCTCTCTCTCTCTCTCTCTCTCTCTCTCTCTCTCTCTCTCTCTCTCTCTCTCTCTCTCTCTCTCTCTCTCTCTCTCTCTCTCTCTCTCTCTCTCTCTCTCTCTCTCTCTCATTCTATTTTTTTTTTTTTTTTAGTATTCTTTTTAATAGTTCTCGGCGCTCTTTCCCGCCTTTAAAACCATGCACATAACCTACCACAACCTAACCTAACTTTCAACGTAAATGAGAGGATCTAAAGTATCGCTTCACTTCCTACCCTCCTCGACCTCTTACACTCACTGTTATTCTATTGCACTCGCCCTGCATACACTTAAATCACGGCTGCCTTTCAATCTCATTCACATTGTCTCTTCACTGTAATCCTTTTTCCGTACTTATACCTGTAATGCCTTCCCTCCCTTCCTCCTTCCCTTCTTCTCTCTCTATCCTTTTATCAACCTGCCTTCCTTCTCATTATTCGTGCCTGTTTTCCTTCCTTCATCCCTTTCTTCATCCTTACTTCCTTTCCCCTATTCACCCTCTTGAGTTTTATTTCACTTATATTTTCTTTCCCTTGTTATTTTCCCTCCTTTCTTCCTCCATCCATTCATACACACTTCCCTTTGTTTCCTCCTTCCTCTCTTTCTTCCGATCCTCCCCTTCTGTTCTTTCCTTCAATGTCCTTCTTTCCTGGTTTCTTCATTCTCCTTCCATCCTCCTCTTTTCCTCTTCTTATCTCCCAGCTTCCTCCGTCCCTTTCTTCCTCCCTTCCATTCTCTCATTATTCCCCCCCTTCCCTTCCTTCCTTTTTTTCCCTCTTTCCGTCCCCACCCTCTTTCTCTTTCTTCTTTACCTCCATCTTTTCACCACCCATTCCCCTCTATGATATCCTTCCCATCTTCCTTCCGTCCCTCCTTCCTCCCTCCACACCCTTCCCTCCTTTTCCTTTCTTCCCCTTTACTGGCTTTCTCGTTTCATTTCCATTTTCGTTTCATTCCTTCCTTAGCTATTAACCCTCTTTTCTATCCTTCCCATCCTCCTTCCGTCCCTCCTTCCTTCCTCCACAGCCTTCCCTCCTTTACCTTTCTTCCCTTTTACTGCCTTCCCCGTTTCATTTCCCAATTCATTTCATTCCTTCCTTAAACTCCTATCCTTCTCTCTTTGCCTCGCTCCGCCTCATCCCAATCCTTTCCTATTCATGCACTCCTCTCCTGCCCCTCCATCCTCCCTTCCCCTCCTTCCCATTAGGAAAACCCACCCGCACACACACACACGCACACACACACGGAGGTTGACTTAAGACGCTTTGTGGTGACAGATGCGGCGGGAATAGCTATTAGCGGCGCGATTACCATAACAAAACTGGCTGACCCGACGCCCCTTTGTGTGAAGACTCCCTCGACGGCCCCTGACGACGCCCACAATGAAGCCAAGTCTCTTAAAATGGCCCGAGAAAAGTGCGTGTCGCTCAAATGTAAGTGAATGTGTGGGTGGTGGTGGGAGTGGTGCTGGAAGTGGTGCTCCGGTGATGGTGATGGTGGTGATGGTGATGGTGATGGTGGTGATGGTGATAGTGGTGGTGGTGGTGGTGGAACTGGTTGGGGTGATTGCCCGTGATGGTGGTGACAGGTGGTGTTGATGGGGGTATAGAGAAGATAATGGTGGTGGAGATTGTTTATGGTGGTGATGGTGATGGTGGGGCTAGTGTTTAATGGTGAATTTATTTATTTTATTCCTCTATTCTTCCATACATCAGTTGAGAGAGAGAGAGAGAGAGAGAGAGCACACATCTTTCACCATCATGAAGTTACTAGGCAAATTGCAAGAAAAAAACTCACTCATTATACTTTTTCCCTACCGTGTAAATCTCTCGCGTCCTTGGATTAGTGTGTGTTTGTGTGTTTGTGTGTGTGTGTGTGTGTGTGTGTGTGTGTGTGTGTGTGTGTGTGTGTGTGTGTGTGTGTGTATATTTCATCAGGGCCTGATCACGAGCTGGACTCGCAGTCTCGAGCAAGTACCGTCCCGATTAGAGTCAGGCTCATTAGTCGATCTCAGGGTACTGCTGGTACCTCACATACCACACACCCCATCCCCCTTGCTCAAAGGGTGACAGTAACCGCTCCTACTCAGCGGAAAAAAACGGCCTGAACGGGGCCCCCAACCTCTGCCTGTCACGCCGCGAAGCTTGGCAGCGCAACGCTTTAACCGACTGAGCTATCAGAGTCTGTGTGTGTGTGTGTGTGTGTGTGTGTGTGTGTGTGTGTGTGTGTGTGTGTGTGTGTGTGTAATTCACCACGGCCTGATCACGAGTTGGACTCGCTTTCGCCAGCAGGTACCCTCCCGACACGAGCAAGTGCATTATCGTCGATTTCTGGGTACTGGCAGGACCTCACACACCACACACCCCCTCCCCCTTGCTCAAGGGGGACAGTAACCACTCCTAGTCAACGGAAAGAATCCGGCCTGACCGGGGTTCGAACCGCCGCCTGTTTGGCCGTGAAGCCTTGCAGCGCGGAGCTCTAGCCGATTGAGTGTGTGTGTGTGTGTGTGTGCTTGGCCAAGGCCTGTCTCAGTGGCTTGGGCCGGGCTAAGGGCGGCTTGCCTCCACCTGGCTGCGGGAATGCCACTAATTGGGATTATACTCACCTGCAGCAGCCTTTACCTGTTTCTCTGTCCGCTTCTGTGTTTCTGCTCTATGTCTGTCTCTTTCTGCGTGTGTGGGGAGGGTATAATGAGTGAGTTTTTTTCTTGCAATTTGCATAGTAACTTCATGATGGTGAAAGATGTGCTCTCTCTCTCTCTCTCTCTCTCTCTCTCTCTCTCTCTCTCTCTCTCTCTCTCTCTCTCTCTCTCTCTCTCTCTCTCTCTCTCTCTCTCTCTCTCTCTCTCTCTCTCCGTCTAAATTTTTACTATAACCAGCGGATGAATTGATGAATGAATGGATAACTGAAGGAGAAGAGCAGAAACAGACACAGACGTTATAATAAAGTATATACTGTTAGTCTTCTGGATTTAATACCAACGCTTATTATGCTGACCTAAATGAAGCAACATTTCGTAAGCGCATCAGGTGTAAGTGATTGTGTCCACGCTGCAGACCAAGTAAATGAAATCTTATCCTCTTCTGGCAAAGCCAAGTCATTGGTGATGGGCAGGAAACAGCAGTGGTGGTGGTGGTGGTGGCGGTAGAAGTTGTGGTAGTGGTAGTAGTAGTAGTAGCAGTAGTAGTGGTAGTAGTAGTAGCAGTAGTAGTAGTAGTAGTAGTAGTAGTAGTAGTAGTAGTAACCTGTCACCGTGAGATGCCCCTGGCAGCCGCCCACCACTGGAACGAGCAGGAGAAGACAAGGGCATACGGTGAAAGAATCCAACATGTGGATCAGGGCAGCTTCACCCCCCTCGTCTTCACCACATCCGGCGGGATGGGTCCCAGGGCCCGATGCTTTTACGAACGACTCGCGGAACTGATCTCAGAAAAGAAGCATCAGCCAAGAAACCACGTTGTCGCTTTAATGAGGTGTCGCCTCTCGTTCTCCTGCTTAGGTCGGCCATCCTATGTCTCAGGCGCACCAGACACTGTGGCCCAAAAGCCACCAACATCTCCAATATGGACTATGAGTCCACAGTGGTGGAGAGTGACATTAGGGTGGGTCGGGAGTGCCATGAGTAGGGAAGGAAAGGGAAATCTAGTAGACGCAATAGATGATAAGGTGTTATGTATAGATTTAGTGCTAAGTAGTATTAGCAATATGGTTGGATGCCACAGTCATTAGCGAACAGAGTTGGGGCTAATGACCTCCAAGCTATGGAGCCCTTCATGATTATATGTCGGGAAAATAAACATGGGTGGAGGTATCTTATATGTTGTAGTAATTGTATTAGTAGTAGTAGTAATAACAATAATAATAATAATAATAATAATAATAATAATAATAATAATAATAATAATAATAATAATAATAATAATAATAATAATAATAATAATAATAATAATAATAATAATAATAATAGTGAGAGGAACGACATGAAGAGGAGAAAAGAGAAAAGATGAGAAAAGAAAAGAACAAGAACATGAACAAGAAAAAGAACAAGAACATGAACAAGAAAAAGGAAAAAATGAGCAATAACGAACAAAACCAACAACGAAGAAAAAAATAAGTCAAAGTATATCCCACTCTACTGGAATCTCGTGCAGACCGGATAGTTCTTCTGGGATAAAATGGGTCACACAATAAAGAGACGATCAAACGAATAACATTTCCGATCACCCGCGGCAAGGAATTGGGGAAGGGGTTTGAACTGCTCTTTGTCACGTTCGTCTTAAGTTTGATAAATATTAAACATGAAGGCAACCTATCAGCAATATCTTCTACGTATATTATTTGAAGGTACCTGCGTATTTACTTAGTAGCATATAGCAACTTCATGATGGGGAAAGATGAATGCTCTCTCTCTCTCTCTCTCTCTCTCTCTCTCTCTCTCTCTCTCTCTCTCTCTCTCTCTCTCTCTCTCTCTCTCTCTCTCTCTCTCTCTCTCTCTCTCTCTCTCTCTCTCTCTCTCTCTCTCTCTCTCTCTCTCCCCCCCCACCCCCACCCCCCACCCCCGTCATGTCATGTCACAGTGGCGGCGTGACGTGACCCTCCCGTCTGCGCTAAGAGCCGCATTATTCTCCGGAAGAGCCATGTTGTTTGCATATACACATGTTTGGCAAATTTAGCAGCTCCGCCATATCCATTATAGTGCCATAAATTCTTAACAAAAGCCCTAATGAGTGTATCATATGTAACTGCTGAATTATGTAAATATGTACTAGCTTGCTTATTAAACAGCTTACCCAACTGGTTCACTATGGTATATATTAGCTTTTTTTATAATATATGTCTCTGTCTTTCTCTTTGTTTGTCTATCTGTTTGTCTGTCTATCTGTCTGTCCGGCAGTCAGTCTGTCTGTCTTTCTGTCAGTCTGTATATATATATATATATATATATATATATATATATATATATATATATATATATATATATATATATATATATATATATATATATATATATATATATATATATATATATATATATATATATATATATATATATATATATATATATATATATATATATATATATATATATATATATATATATATATATATATATATATATATATATATATATATATATATATATATATATATATATATATATATATATATATATATATATATATATATATATATATATATATATATAGATATATACATTGATCAATTATATTATATTCATCATAATAAAGAATTATGACATTCGATGCTTTAATTCACACATCACCTTTATAGAGTGCGATAAAACTGCATCAATTATTCCCCGTAGACACTTTTTACCTTACAGACCTTTGAGGACAAACATTATTTAGGTAATTTCACGAACTAAATTTATTTTCCTGAGTTATATTATCTCTAAGCACAGCATCTCTTTCCTTTAACAACGTGTTCAACTTTTTTTTTTAAATGGGAGGGAGAAGTGCAAAAGTCCAACAATTAAGAGGTGGGTGTTGTGACAGGGAGAGTCCCTGGAGGCAAAGGGAAGGGAAGCCAAAGGATATGAATGGAGAAAGGAGAGCAGCAAGCTGGTGGAAAACATTCAGCTGGACGTCTGCTGGAGATCAAAATAGAGAGATTTGACATTTCATGGTCGCCAACGTCTACAAGGACACGCCCTTCGGTAGGTAAGGGTTGCGACGCAAGAAGGAAGCGCTGTACAAGGGGCTGGGTGGGTCCCTTCCCTTTAAGTCCGCCACAGAAGGTCGTGACGGAAAGGGGTGACCCGATATCTCTAGCCTCTTAACCTCCCATAAAAATTTTACAACGCAATTAACTATTATTCGATCGGGTATGTTACCATTAGACTTCCGACAAAAACACGTTGGAAAAAGCTTAACTGTCAATATGCAACAGCCAAATCGTGCAACTCTACAATTACAGGTGAAGTGTGATAAGCACTAAGTGTTCAGTTGGGTGTGATCGCCGCTGTGTATAGGCACAGAATGCATGCACCAGCCAGACGCTACGTACCCCGGATAATTCTAGGCAAAGTATGATTTGCGTTTTTGCTTTCTACAGAGGATGTTCGCCATGTTACACTCACTCTTATAATTAACATTCATATCAAGAAAAAATAAACCCATTAAACTAAACTGAGGTATAAAAATGAGCTACTCAAAAACTATTAACACATTTTTTTTCATATTTTATTATTATTTCATTTTTAACCTCGAATCAGACTTCCGGGATAGTTGTTTTCTTTCTTTCATACCTTTTATTTCCCTCCCTCTCCCTCTGTGTGTGTGTGTGTGTGTGTGTGTGTGTGTGTGTGTGTGTGTGTGTGTGTGTGTGTGTGTGTGTGTGTGTGTGTGTGTGTGTGTGCCCGGGTAATGGCAGCATCTTCTCACCCTTTGTTGGCAGTTTAATTATTACCTTGACAAGTAACAGGTGAAGTGTAATGATTTGCCGATTACCCCCGTCTGTCTCTGTCCATCCCTCTGTCTGTTAATGTCACGGCCTATCTGTCTGTCTGTCTGTGTGTCCTCTCTCTCTCTCTCTCTCTCTCTCTCTCTCTCTCTCTCTCTCTCTCTCTCTCTCTCTCTCTCTCTCTCTCTCTCTCTCTCTCTCTCTCTCTCTCTCTCTCTCTCTCTCTCTCTCGTCGTAATTTTATTCCGGAACAATTAAACAACTTGAGAGAACGCGTCAAAACTTATTACGGCACAAACTTAAAAATAATTTCCTCAGTCTGATTTTATTTCCGGCTAACCTCCTTGCTTACTAATGCCCCTATGTGTAAAATGTAACTTTTCTCTTACTGGCATATAGGAAATTAAAGGGATATTATAAGAAGCATTGTGATTTCGTGCATAAATCTCTCTCTCTCTCTCTCTCTCTCTCTCTCTCTCTCTCTCTCTCTCTCTCTCTCTCTCTCTCTCTCTCTCTCTCTCTCTCTCTCTCTCTCTCTCTCTCTCTCTCTCTCTCTCTCTCTCTCTCAAACACATTTTTATATATACGTCTCTAGTTTTTTTTTTTAAATATTCATTTTCTGTTTACATGCTCTATTTTTTTACTTTTTTTTCTGTCTATAGTTTCACCCGCTTCCTTTTCCTTTTCCGTCTATCATCTCTTCTGCCTATCTAGCTATCCGTGTTTCAACTTCCTTTCTTGCCTCTCTCTCGCGTCGGAGTTTCGCACATGAAATACCAGGCATCCTTGGTCTCCTGCCTGTCCATCATCCCACTCGCTAATACACTTTCACCTCATATTCACTTCCCTGCCTTGCTACGTTCCCTTATGCCTGTAAATTCATTAGCAAATTGGTTTCAGTCAAGTCTGTGATCCATAATTTGAAAGCCGGCGCAGCTCCTGGCCTGGTAGCCTCTCTAATTGTGTACACCTCACCAAGCAGTCATTAATCGGTTTAATTAACATCCAAAACGTTAAGCAAAAGTACGGCAGGCAGTGATGTGATTACCAATTAAGGGGATGCAGTTTTAGTGTTTTATCATGTACTTCATTAATTTACACGACAGCTGTTATCCGTCGGCTGCCTCAGAATATTTGATGACTGTTGATAATACGGACGAGCGAGTTTTACGTATTAGCGAGAACATCAAACTGCATTATACGCCTGAAAACTTTACTGGCCCTATCAACAAACGGTAAACAGTGTCGGAGCAGTAAATAACCCCAATCAATGGTAGCAAATATTAGATCATGAGACGGCCCCTTCCATCACACCCGCTGCCAAAAAATGGTAAGCGTCATTATTCCATTTTTTTTCTCGAAATTGCATGAAGGCTGAAATGTATGGATGTGTGTATGTATGTATGTATGTGTGCATGTATGTATGTATGTGTGCATCTATGTGTGTATGTATGTATGTATGTATGTTTGTATGTATGTACGTGTGTATATGTTTATGTATGTATGAATGTGTGTATGTATGTATATATGCATGTATGTATCTATGTATATATGAGTCTATGTAGGTAATTTTTATGTGTATATATGTATTTACTCTCTCTCTCTCTCTCTCTCTCTCTCTCTCTCTCTCTCTCTCTCTCTCTCTCTCTCTCTCTCTCTCTCTCTCTGTGGAAGCACGTTTTTGGGGCTATACAGACGAAGGAAACGTGAAAACATGATAACTGGCCACGTGAGGGGACGCGAGGGCAAAAGTTGAGGCGGCAAATTTGTGCGGGAGGAGTGTGAGGAGGTGGAGGGGACGTGTCGGGGCGGGATGCAGCGGTCAGGGAATGGCGGGTTACAGGGGGTTGCAGGACGTTCCAGGAGGGGGTTACAAAAGTTGCAGCGGGTCACATGGTTTG
Organism: Eriocheir sinensis; assembly: GCF_024679095.1. NCBI lineage: Eukaryota > Metazoa > Arthropoda > Malacostraca > Decapoda > Varunidae > Eriocheir > Eriocheir sinensis. Next base: position 12,742,145 of record NC_066509.1, read on the forward strand.
CAGGGGGCGTGTCTTCCGTCCCCACAAACACACGTTACATGCAGCAATACCCCTTGACGGCCGCACTGTGGTTGTCCCCGCGAGATATTGCAGTGTTTGGCAAAACTTCAACGAAAGAGAATCTCGAATCGCCTGAGAAACATCGAAATGACCTCGATATGGTTTGTTTCACGGTCAATAACCTTATTATTTACAGGCACGTTCCCGCAAATACACGTCTCAGAAGCAGGAGGGGAAAGCATTTTAGGGAGAAACATGTATACGTAAATAAAATAATGGCGGTGAAAAACTAATAAATGGATAAAAAGAAAAAAATATACGGAAGAGGATAAATTAAAAAGAGTTGAATTAGGAATGTTTAATGGAAAGGGAGAAGTAACAAATGGGGCTGTATTGTAAACACAGAGAGAGAGAGAGAGAGAGAGAGAGAGAGAGAGAGAGAGAGAGAGAGAGAGAGAGAGAGAGAGAGACAGACAGAGAGACAGACAAAGAGACAGACAAAGAGACAGAGACACAGACAGACAAACAGACAGACAGACAGACGGACGGACAGACGGACACAGACAAACGAAAAGACAGACACAGACGGACAGACAGATAGACAGACAGATACAGACGGACAGACAGACAGACAGGCAGTAGCAGAGTATGTGCGAGCAATGGTAAGGAGGAGTAAAAATAAGGTGAGTAAAAAGATAAACATAATATAAAAAATAAGAGAAAACTGAGAAAATTACGTAAATGAAGAGGATAACACAAAGGGATAAAAGAGACTACGAAAAGATTACAAAGAAAAGTAATGCACTGAGATAAAACAGGAAGTAACAAGAGAAAGGAGGGGGAAATGAGAGAGAGAGAGAGAGAGAGAGAGAGAGAGAGAGAGAGAGAGAGAGAGAGAGAGAGAGAGAGAGAGAGAGAGAGAGAGTGTGTGTGTGTGTGTGTGTGTGTGTGTGTGTGTGTGTGTGTGATTCGCTATCATGGTCTGACCACGAGCATGAGCGAGCTCTCAGGTGACGAATCTCTGGGTACGGCTGAAACCCCACCCCCACACACACCCGGGAAGCGGGACACAACCCCTGACTGACAGGAGGACAGGAGGCACGGATTAAAAGAGACTGCCCATCCGTCTCTACTCCGCCCGGGAATCAAACCCGGGACCTCACGGTTGTGAGGCGAGTGCACTAACCATTACACCAAAGTCTAAATATAGTGTGTGTGTGTGTGTGTGTGTGTGTGTGTGTGTGTGTGTGTGTGTGTGTGTGTGTGTGTGTGTGTGTGTGTTTTGAGGAGGTGGAGGAAGGGGCAAAGTACGAGTACGAGTAGGAGGAAGGGAAGGAGAAAAAAGGGAGGAGGAGGCGGAAGGAGGGCTACAACATGCCAGGGGGAACTCAACACATCCTGCCAATACCTATCACGATGCAATCCATTTTTCATACGGAAGATTACACCCGAGGGATGACCGCTGCCCCGCCCCCTCCACCCCCTCCCTCGAGATTGGTGTCGGGCATACGCCGAAAGAGAGGTCGAAAGGTGTTGGTTGTGAGCGTTAGTTATGCCAGGAGTGGACTAAGCCCGGAAGAGCGGGATATGCTCGGAAGAGGGATGTGCCCGGAAGAAAGGAATATGCCCGGAAGACTGGAATAAGCTCGGAAGAAAGGGATGAAGAATATGCCCAGGAGAGGAATATGCCCTGAAAATAGGAAAGGCTCGAAAGTGTGGGATATGCTTAGCAGAAAAGTGGGTGCGGAATATGCCTGGCATGAAAGAAGGCTGTTTCCGGAGTGTGTTGTGTTGGGGGGTTGGTGAGTTGAGTATATGCATGCTCAGGTGTTTCTTGTCTCTGTTTACTTGTCTTAACTTTTCTGCCTCACGTATGTCCATACTATCCCTACGGTAGGCTTTCCTTCCCTTCACACATAACACGAACCGCGGTCCGCATACTATAATATCGCTGTCAATTGGTAAAGGGAGGGATGAAAAGAGGGCAAGTGTCCAGAATGAAGAAGTCTGGAAGGAACAAAAGAGAGTGTAAATTGAACAACCGAAATGCAGACACATAGAAACAGACCGATATACAGAGAGACGGAATGGATCAGAAATATAGACATGATGGCCGGAAGTAACTAAGCATTCTAGAGTTAAAAGACACTAACAGGAGAGTAAAAGTGCACGACTACACTCTTCCACTGCTTAAGTCTCATAGTCCTTTTCCATGTTTGCGTGACGGGTGAGAGGCGGCCGCGGCCCTGAATGGCGCCCCCGTGAGTGGCCATTACTGCGCGCCCGGTGGTGACAAAAAATGATAAAAGAGCTAAAAGTATCATGATTTCAATGTTGAAAATACAGGCAAAAAGATGAGGACATAAAAAGAATACTGATGGCACAACGACCCTGCTATATTAAAGCTGCAAATTCAAAGGTTGATGCAAAATTTGCTATCTGCTCTTTTTCACCGAGCAACGCCTCCCCCACTCCACCCACCTCCCCATAAACACCCGCTGCCGACTCCACCTCCACAGTCACCAGTCATCCATACAGCCATATAGCCACTCCATCAGACTTCACCACACGACACATCCAACTCTCCGGCCCCTCCTCATCCTCCAGTCCAGTCCACCTCCAGTCACCAGTCATCCACAGCCCACATAGCAGCATTCAGCCATACAGCCACTCCTCCACCAGCCTTTCTACCACACAATGCATCCACCACTCCGGCCCCTCCTCCATTAACACCCACCGGTCCACTCTATCCACACACAGATACCTGTCATCCTCAGCCCACATAACATCATTCAACTATACAGCCACTCCTCCATCAGTCTTTCCACCACACAACACATCCACCACTCCGTCCCCTCCTCTATACACTCCCGCCTGCCCAGTCCATCCACATGCAGTCACCACTCATCCACAGTCCACACAACAGCATCCAGCCACAGAGCCACTCCTCCATCAGCATTTTCACCACACAACACAACCACCACTTCATTCCCTGCTCTATGAACACCCACTGCTCCACTCCATCCACACACACACACACACACACACACACACACACACACACAGTCATCCACCACCCCCATAACAACATCCAGTCACATTCGTCATCAGTATCTCCACCATACATAACACCCACCATTCAACCCACCTCACTATAAACTCGTTTCTACTCGCCTCTCCACTCCATCCATTGCACCAGCACGTATGCATCATCCGCCTAACAACATTGTCACCTGTAGACGTTTTATTTTTCTTGTTACAGTAAAGCATTGAGACCAAAGACTGAGCATAAATACCCGCTACGTGTTGCTCCGTAAAGAAAACAGACTAAATCACACAGCCAGTCCATCAACAGTTTCCCGTGCAATATCGCATAATATTCATCTTCCACGCCTCTTATATCTTAGTGCCCCTGAAGATTAACGTTTCTCCATTGGCGGATCCCACATACATGCTATCGGAATAATACTAACGGGTAAAGTCAAAGTTCTCCTCCTTTGCCGATACATTTTCATATTTCTCCCACAGTGTGAATGGTGGTAGAATCGACTGAACCTCACTGTTTCTGGCACCATCCAAACTTACGATCATACTCGTCATCATTATCGTGCCCAGCCACCATTAGTCCACTGCTAGACAAAGGCTTTTCCCAGTGTTCTCTCCCTCTTCCTATCTGATGTTTGTGTAATCCATCCAGCTCCGTTAATGAATATCATTTCATATCTCCACCTGGTTCTCTGTCTACCCTCCACCCTGACTTCAGTATCTTTAGTTGGGTTGCCACTCTGGTTATCCATCTATTATCAATTCGAAGCACGATATGACCTGCAAAACTCTCCATTTTATTATTAATCGTCAATAAAATACATTCAATATGTCTGTTCCCTAATTGATTGTCTTTGCCTCCCATCTCCCCACGTTACACCCAGCATGTTTCTCTCCAATTCGATTTGTTCCCTTACAGCGAACCGCTTTGGACCCTTGCAGTTCTTCGGGCACCTTCACGAGGTTACCTTCATTAGTTGGGGTCCTTATTATGCACGCGTGCTTTTCGAAATCAAATTCCCGAGGAGGTATGCCGGACCTATGAGATTCTTGGCACCCTCTGCATAAAAGCAAGTGGGTTTCAGCTCCAGTCAAGCGGCTTTGCTATTGCCGATAGCTGGAGGTTATGGGGACGGGAAGGAAAGACACTACACCCCCAGATTCACAGAGGGAGGGTAGAAAGTAGCTCCCCAGTCACCTCCCTAGCTACCTCCCAATCACCTCTTCAGTCACCTCTCCAGCCACACCACACAGCAACAATCACACGGCAACAAAAAAGCACTTAGTCAATCAGAATAAAGCAGCAGTGGTGGGTTGCTGATTTGGTTACACTCTGACAGGAGACAAATATGAATACTGTCCATATGCCCTGAAGTCCTTATCAAAACAACCATAACAATCACTTAAAGCCCTTCATGACAAATAGCATCAGGTTCCAGGTCGCCACATTGTCTCATATAACCACCTCACAACAAAAACAACGACAACAACAACTTGAAACCAATATAGACTAATCAATATCAATCCCTAAGTAGCCAAGGCTTTCTCCTCCTCCTCTTACTCCTCTTCCTTCCCTCTGCCCTTGACGCTGACCAAACAAACAAACAGTATGACAACTCTCGCCTATCTATAGCCTGAATACTGTCCCTTACAACGACCACAGGACAACAACAACCACTTGAAGCCAATTAGGACTAATGAATATCAGTTTGAGTAGCGGTTTCGTCTTCGTCCTCCTCATCCCACGCCAGACGCAGGACAAACAGAGGCGGGTTTCTCAAGCTCCCAGAAGCACAATTAAAGCCGCCTTCTAGGAGCAGCTTCTCCATCCTCAGCCACATCAGTCCAGCGTGATCCCCGCCTGACAGATGGTTCAAGCCGCCATCACGTGATTTAGTGGCTGCATATATAGGTACTGCTGCCAGAATGTTATACCCATGAACACACACACACACACACACACACACACACACACACACACACACACATGCACATACACCTCCAACCGGTACTCCAGCAGGGCCTCCTAGCCTGACAAAAAGATTCAACACAATACAAAAACCACACGATACGGCGATCTAAACCACTTCGGCCGGAGTCGGAATCCAGTACCAATATATATATTTTTTCCAGATTATAGATAGTGAAGGATACAGAGAGAGAGAGAGAGAGAGAGAGAGAGAGAGAGAGAGAGAGAGAGAGAGAGAGAGAGAGAGAGAGAGAGAGAGAGAGAGAGAGAGAGAGAGAGAGAGAAAACAAAAGGGGTGGCAGGACGAGGGGAGGCGGAAGGGGGGAGGGGGTGTAAGCAATGGTCGTTAAGGGGAATCAATGGCTAGTCGTTCTTGGCCGTTCACCAAATATCTTAAGAAGTGGATGTTGTTTACTTTGTTTTTCCTGACTTATTTCCTTGATTTTGTGAGGGGAAGGAAATAGAGGGTGACTATGTTATGTTGTTCATTATTCTGGGGACCTCTTTTCTATCCATTCTTTAACTTTCCTATTGATTTTAGTGTATTCTTTACTTTTGTATTTATTCTCTACTTTTTAGGAGACTAGATAGATAGATAGATAGATAGACAGACAGACAGACAGACAGATAGATAGACAGATAGATAGATAGATAGATAGAGATAGATAGATAGATAGATAGATATAGACAGATAGATAGATAGATAGATAGATAGATAGATAGATAGATAGATAGACAGATAAATAGATAGATAGATAGATAGATAGAGATAGAAGTAGATATAGATAGATAGATAGATAGATAGATAGATAGATATAGATAGATATAGATAGATAGATAGACAGATAGATAAATAGATTGATACATACATACATACATACATACATACATACACACATAGATATTAATGTTTTCCTTTTTCTCTGAAACTTTCACTCACTATATTTTTAATGGAATTTATTATTCTGTTAAATTCATATACCATTCAATTTTAGGGGGAACTATAATTGTTGTTTCTGAAGGGGCAGAATCTAAATTTATGGTTCATTCTCGTGCTAAAGTAGCTTCCTCGAGGTTGGGCGTTCTGTATCGTCTCCGCCAGTTGTTTTCCCCCGCACAGACGCTATCCATATACAGGGGGCCAAGGGGCCTTATCCGCCCTCGTATGGAGTATGCATCTCATGCGTGCTTCGTCTCACCAACTCCCCTCCTCATACTGACAGTCCTTTACCTCTTAAATTTCGCCGCCATGTTGCAACTCTTTCTATCTTCTATAGATATTTTCATTCTGACTGCTCTTCTGAACTTGCTAACTGCATGCCTTCCCCACCTCCCGGGGCCCCGCTGTATTCGACTTCCTAGTACTACTCAAGCTCATCCCTATACTGTCCAAAACCCTTAGGCAAGAGTTAACCAGCATCTTAACTCTTTTATCCCTTACACTGGTATGCTCTGGAACAGCCTTCCTTCGTCTGTATTTCTTCCTGCCTATGACTTGACCTCATTCAAGAGGAGTGCATCAAGACACCTCTCCACCCGAAATTGACCTCTCTTTTGGCCACTCTTCACTTTTTTCTTTTGAGGGAGAAGCGATTAGCGGGCTTTTTTCTTATCTATCGGGGGGAAAGATAAAAATATACTTGTTGTTCTTTTCATTTTTTCTGAGACTTCATTCACTATGTAGTAAGTATTCATTTATTACTTTTTTCACTTAAGTTTGTTACTCATTTCTTCGCAGCAAGGGGGATACGATGTCGCTTTTTCCTTATTTTCTCTTAGACGCCTCCAACTTTACTCCTATTGCATTATTTATCGGGGAAGAGATATCATAATCGTCGCCTTAAGTCATTACTAGTCCAATGCAGGACAAAAACTTTTCCCAGCGCTCTCCACCTCTTTCTGTTTGATGAAAGTGCAATTCACTCTTCTCCGGGAAATCCTTCAATTGCATCTGCACCTTGTCCATTCCTTATTCTTAATTGTTATTTGAATATTTGCAGCCTTTCTCTGTCCTCTATTCCATGATGTTCGCTTTCTGCCTCTCCATGTTATACCCAGCATTTCTCTCTCCATTTATCAGTATACACGTTTTAGCTTCCTCTGCAAATATGTTGTGCGGCACAAAGTTTCTGAATCGTATGTTAGGACCTACGAAAGACACTGATTGCACACACTTCTCTTCATGGAGTGGCAGGTTGCTAATCAAGACATCACAGGCGCTCTGTTAAAGTCCAATTGTCTTTCTTCATTACTCGGTTTTCTTCTGCCTCGATTACTGTATAAGTATTCGTTTGTTTGTCTGTGTCTGCCTGTTTGTCTGCCTTTACCTTCTCGTTTTTTCCTGCCTTGATCATTATAGTTATCAGTCGGTCTTCCTTTTTCTTGTCTTTTGTCTGTGCGTCTGTCTGCCTGTTTGTCTGTCTGTCTGTCTGTCTGCCTATTCATCTGTCTGCCTGCCCTCCTCTTAGTCTGTTTCTCACTCTGTCTGTCTCTATCTGTCATTTTCTATCTGTCTGCCTGTCTGTATATTTGTCAATCTGCCTTCATATCTCTACCTGTAACTACCCTTCTCGCTGCGCCTTCCCTTGCCTCAGTCACTGTATGTGTATATCTGTCTGTATCTCACTGTCTGTCTGTCTGTCTGTCGTGGTGTGGTGAGGGCCATTAGCAGGGGTCACAGATAAGGCTTGACCATTACACATCTTCTGCCCCATTGGCTTTCTTTTAAATGGCTTCTTCCTCTCCTCACACCTCGCTCTGTTCTGACTTTATTTCTCTCTCTTATTTCTTTCCTTTATTTTCTTTAGCATAGCTAATTTCATAGTCACTTTATCGCCCTCTTTCTTTTCCTCAATGACATAGAAAAACAGCTAATGATATAGATAAAAAAAGGATCAGAAATCATTGAGGGAAAAATAGAAGAAAAAGGCAAGAAACTATAAGCAGAACATCGTCGTTTCTGCATATTAATATTTTTGTAAGGGGCAATATAATACGGCCCCTTGTAGTCATCTTATTTCCTTGCGTATCCTCGTGTTATGAAAGAACATACTGCTGCAAACATACTGCCCCTATAGAATGTAACAGAGGAAGACGCCGAACTACAAACCCCTTATTAAATATATACTCAGGAGACACATTACCCGCATCACCGAGTCTGCAGGAGCACGAACCCTCACTGTTATCCCACACGTGGCTGCCCGCCCTTGCCTTCCAGCTGACGCCCCGACGCCAAAGTCACATAAGAGGCAAGATTCGACAATTTTTTCCCCTCGCTCAGCTAGACCACACTTGCCTCAAATTCCATTTTCCTAAGAACTGGCTCTGATATTCCCATTAATTAGAGGCGGGTGGATCCATCCCTGATCTTTCAATTTCTTTAATAAGTTTTCTGAAAGTTTTGGAGTTTGAGGGAAGGAAGGTGCCGGCATGGAAAGGAATCAAGGGGAAACTGAGAAAGATATGTCGAAAAACCTAAGAAAGAAAATATTCAATCCACACCTTACAGACGCCTACAGCATCCACTACACACCGACACATAAACATCATCACCCACTATCAGCCCGCAGCAAGATAAACCTTCCCCAGAGGTTTCCACCCCTGTGCCTGACATTATTTTACTCCATTCTGCTCCACCAAAGGTTATAATTAATGGGTTGCCATTTTGTTACTCAAGTTGTCCGTCTGTCATTAGTTTTACGCATGACATGACTTGCCTAGGTACATTTCTTATTTAATATCGTCATTAGAATATCTGCAACCATTATCCATTATCCATAGTACTTGTTTCCTATCTCTCTTCGTTGCAACTAGCAGCTTCCTCTCTGTTTCTATGTGCGCGTCTCAGCTTCCTCTCTATATCTTTCGTGAAGCGCCAGGTTTCTGAATCACATCTTAGGACTGGGAAGATACACGGATTGCACACCTTTCTCTTCAGGGAGTGTGTCAGAATGCTTGTCTGTTCCCTGGTCCACCGACACACAAACAAACATAGACGAACAACGGGTATCAACACGGACACGTGGACGGATTAATAATTTATTCATGAATGGATGGTGGAGACAGTGACTGACAGACAGACGAGGCCGGGAACGATGTTCTCAATACTGTCCTGCACATGAAGTATGTATACTATCTTGTTAACGTGCACCTCAAAAAAAATATTCTATTAATTTTCAAGGAAGCGATATATTTTTACTTACATGAGTATATAGCATTAACTGATTAAGAATGAATATATAAATGAGCTTTCTTTAAAGATTATTGGGTAAAGAAAACATGATTTGGTTATTCTAGCCAAGTAATGAGTCTGTATTGGTGTGTTCAACCTGCCTCGTGCCGCACTCATGACCTCTCGGTGCATGCTAAAAATTGTGTATAAAATTGCATGCCAAGAAAACCTTGTTCTTTATTAACAACCGCCCGCCGCCACGCGATATTGGAACATTATCCAAACTCAACAAACTTTAACTATCCAAAAACGGTTTAATGTTGTGTAACTAATAGTTCTGGCTTCAAGTCCTTACGACATTACGTCATGTTTTATATTTAAACAAACATAAAATATATTAACTTGGCTTTAATAGACTACACAGCATTATACTATCAGCATGCAAAGCGTTTTCCTTGAGAAAATATATCAACTGGATCTTCACAAACAGCACAGATTTATTTTTTCTTTTACTTTCACCATCCATAATGGTGTACGTGCATAATTTGTCCATGACGGCGTCCGTGCCTGCATATAGTGTGCGCACGATACATAAACGTCCGGAAGACATATAATGAGGTCAAAGACAAGGCCAAGGACAAGAAAGCCCTCCAAGTGATGACAAGCGGGGCAAAGGAACACTGCGCCAAACAACTATAGTTCTCGCACACACACACACACACACACACACACACACACACACACACACACACACACCTGTCTCCTGCCTCCCCCCCCCCCCCCCTCCACGCCTCCACACAGCCCACGTCCTCCCAGGTCGTGCTCTTTTCTCTTTAACAGCCTCACAGCTCCCGCCGCCTCAATTTTCTGATTATGCTGGGCAATGATAACTCCCACCAGAGTTTCGACGAGGTCACAGTTATGGGCTATTTAACTCGAGTTTTATTCCTATTCCAAGCGCGTATTTGGCCTCAGCTGCGGCTAGCCATGAAATTGCCTGATTGATTGAGTGACTGTCTAACTGATTGACTAATTTACTGGTTTAGCATTTGATTCGTTGCATCAAAATGAGTAAATATAGATTGATAGATATTTAGATTCATAAACACATGGAGCGATGTGTACTACGTAGATATATATAGAAAAAGTTGTTGATTGATAGACAAAAGAGATAGATAAATAATGATAGATAAATATAGGTAGATATTTCATGTTCAGCTACTCCTCTGTTGCAGCTACGCAACACTGCCTCACCGAATAACTGTGTTACTTGAATGCCCACACATTGCTCGAACAGTAATATATTGCTGGCTAACGCTAACTCATCTTTTTTCGAGTAAATGACTTTGCCGAGCGGTTGCCCGAACTTGTCACTCACTGAAGTTTGTCTTTCCAATAACAAACATTGCCATCCCTGTGCTACACTAAACGTACTACCAGAGTTCTCCAAAATACGGGTGGTAGACGGTCACTGTTCTTCCCCTAAACCAATTAACAGTGGTGTCCCACAGGGTTCTGTCCTATCTCCCACTCTCTTTCTGTTGTTCATTGATGATCTTCTTTCCAAAACGAACTGTCATATCCATTCTTACGCCGATGACTCCACTCTGCATTACTCAACTTCTTTTAATAGAAGACCCACCATATAGGAACTTAACGATTCAAGGCTGGAGGCAACAGAACGCTTAGCCTCAGGCCTTACTATTATTTCCAATTGGGGCAAGAGGAACCTGGTGTCCTTCAATGCCTCAAAAAACACAGTTTCTCCACCTATCTACTCGACACAACCTTCCAAACAACTATCCACTATTCTTTGACAACACTCAGCTATCACCTTCCTCAACACTAAACATCCTCGGTCTATCCTTAACTCAAAATCTCAACTGGAAACTTCATATCTCATCTCTTACTAAATCAGCTTCCTCGAGGCTGGGCGTTCTGTACCGTCTCCGCCAGTTCTTCTCCCCCGCACAGTTGCTATCCATTTACAGAGGCCTTGTCCGCCCTCGTATGGAATACGCATCTCATGTGTGGGGGGGGGGGTCCACTCACACAGCTCTCCTTGACAGAGTGGAGTCAAAGGCTCTTCGTCTCATCAGCTCTCCTCCTCATACTGATAGTCTTTTACCTCTCAAATTCCGCCGCCATGTTGCCTCTCTTTCTATCTTCTATCGATATTTTCATGCTGACTGCTCTTCTGAACTTGCTAACTGCATGCCTCCCCTCCTCCCGCGGCCCCGCTGCACACGACTTTCTACTCATGCTCATCCCTATACTGTCCAAACCCCTTATGCAAGAGTCAACCAGCATCTTCACTCCATCCCTCACGCTGGTAAACTCTGGAACAATCTTCCTTCATCTGTATTTCCTCCTGCCTACGACTTGAACTCTTTCAAGAGGAGGGTATCAGGACACCTCTCCTCCCGAAATTGACCTCTCGTTTTGGACACTCCTTTGACCTCTGTTCGGGAGCAGTGAGTAGCGGGCTTTTTTTTTTTTTCTTATTTACGCCCTTGAACTGTTTCCTTAGCTGTAAAAAAAAAAAAAATGCTGCACTGGGTCGCGATAGATGATTAACTGGGTTGTTATTGCCTCACAAATAAATAATGATATACTAGAACTAGATGGATGCGGCCACACACCACTTACATCTCATTCTATCGACATGGTCAGAAACACCACCTTTTAAAATTGCCACATATACCTATTTCGATACCAAATGAGAATATCGAATCACTACCCACTGAAAGATACCGTTTTGGACACTCCCATGAACCCGTTTAGGTACCCATGGAGGCACTGAGACACTACTTTAAGAACACCTGACCTAGGGAGATGCACGCGAGATGAAGGAGGGTGGCTTGGAGACTATCTCTACCACCATTCCCTTCGTCCCTCATTCGTATTCATTGGCAATTAGTGAATGATGATAAAGCAATTACCACCCATTCATTCCCTTCATCTCTGGATCTTTTCTTCATTACTCCCTCTGGATACCAATCGAAGGTTTTTTAGATACATTTGTTATTGAACCTTCGTGTGTGTTTGTTTGCGTGCCTGAGTGTGTGTGTGTGTGTGTGTGTGTGTGTGTGTGTGTGTGTGTGTGTGTGTGTGTACCTAGCACTTGTCACCTGTACCAAGCTTCATCATACGTCCCCTGCTCTTACCCCCACACCACCCTTACTTGCATGCCTGCCTGCCTGCCTTCCCCTTTCCCTTACCCTCCCAGCGTTCCTGTCCTGCTCGCCGTACTTCATCTCCATCTCCCTTGCTTCGTTAGGCGGCCTTCCTGCTTTTCTCCCCGAGCTGGCCTGTTTGCCTTGTTGTCTGCCTCCTCGCCTGCCTCTTGTGGGCAATATAACACATTGCCTCTTGTTATTTATTCACCTGCCCCGCTCTGCCTGGGAGGAACTGGCAAATGGTTTTCCAATACGCCATTACTTCAGGGCCACAAGGCTAAGAGGGAGGGAAAGAAAGGAGGGAGAGATGGAGTCAAGGCTGGAGAAGGAAGGAGTGTTTAAAGGGGGGAGTGAAGGAGAGAATGAAAGTAGCTGAAAGTGACTAAGAGGGAGGGAGAAGGAGGCATGACTAGGGAGAAGCATAGCTTGAAACAGGGAGAGAAGAGGATTGACATTATCTGGGAGGGAGGGAAAGAAAGGCAAGGACGGTGATAAGAGGAAGAGGAAAGGAAGAAGAGCAGCTGAGAGGGAGAGAAAATGCAAGAAGCACAGCTCTAAAAAAATGCATGGGAAACCGGTAGAAAAAGAAGCAAGCAAGCAAACTATGATAAAAGAGAGACACGAGGTACATATGACACCAAGACTTTGAGAGGTTAGTAACAGGGTCGTAAGGTTAATTCATAAATTCGAACTGGAGAGCATCGAAAAAGTTTTAAGACCATTATAGTGCGGTGCTTTTCAAATTTTAGTAACCGCGGCTCAGCTATATTTCAGACATCCTTGGAGGACTCTTGGCAGCACCGTTCTTCATTTTTTGTTTTAAGAAGTGGCGACACAGTGCCGGGACATGAACCCTACGTTGAAGAACCCCATGATCTAACGCTTCGTGGTTACGCTAAACAATTTGCTCCCTTGGAAACATCCCCGAGACAGACATCAGAACAGTTTGACCGGGATACTGTGCACTGTTCACATGCTCACTACGACGACTAATTGTCTCCGTAAGACCAGTTTTCATGGGTTAGTTATGTTAGGTTGATTTGGTTTGGCTAGATTTGGTTAGACTGGTTTAGATTCAGACACCCACCTCGACTGTATGTCTCTGTAACAACAGCTTTTAAATATTAGAATAGGTTGCGTTGTGTGGGTCTACGTTAGTTTCAGGCAACCACCACGACTCTGCTAAAAGTAATTAAAACGACAGGCATCAAGGATCAGATTAGGTTATGTTAGGTTAGGTTTTGTTTTGATTTGGTTAGGGTGGATTCCGTTCACTTAGTTTCACACACCCCAACAAGACTCTGTTCAACGTGTGCGTAACGACAGCCATCGAAGGTAATATTCCGCTTTTTCTCCTCCAACACGTCCATCCAGAACTATTCCAGCCATGTGCGGCTTTATTAACACAGCAAGATTCCACGCGCCCCAAGCAACAACAACAACAAAAAAAAAAAAAAAAAAAAAAACAGCATGAAGAGGAAAAGCGGTAGTTGTAGTAGTAGTGGTAGTGGCGATAGTAGTAGTAGTAGTAGTAGTAGTAGTAGTAGTAGTAGTAGTAGTAGTAGTTTCAGCAGAAGCAGCAGAACACACACACACACACACACACACACACACACACACATTTGGTTTTCTCTTTTTTATGAAAGACAAAATTGTTATCTCAGAAATCAAAGAAACTCACACAGAGAAACGAACAGACGAGTCAAAACAAAGAAACCAAAAGAAAAGGAAAAACGAACAGAAAATAAAATGACTGGGGAGACGGGATAAAAAAAAGGGGGAAAAATAAAAGTGGGGCGCGGAAACCCGGAGAAATTGGATAAAAATAAAAAACAAAGGATTTTTTGAGAGAGAGAGAGAGAGAGAGAGAGAGAGAGAGAGAGAGAGAGAGAGAGAGAGAGAGAGTGCTCCCATCACGCCATTCCGTCGTTACACACAGAGGAGCTGAACACTACTTCCACACACACACCACTTTCCACCTCTTAGCCTTCACCTTCTCCTCTCCTCCTCATCTCATGTCCTCTTGTAAACAAACTTCGCTCATCTCTCTCTGCCCTTTCCCCATCCTCGCCTCATTCTTTTCAGCACTAATCTCATCCTCCTTCCCTCTTGACCTCAAATCATTCTTTTTACACTCCACTCCCTCATCTTTTCTTATCTCCCTCTTCTCTCTCATCCCTTCCTCACCCTTGCCTCATTCAAGTTTTCTTATCCTACATGCATCTCCCTCACTCTCCGACTCCTCTCGTTTTGCTCCTCTAGACTACATTCGCCTCTTCATGTACCCTCGTATCACGGCACTTCTCCGTCACACCCTCTTCCTTGTCTCATCCTATAGACCTTCCTCCGGGGCAATCACTCGAAGATGATGTAGAAATGTACAACGTTTTAAGGCAGTCACTTAATAACCGCGACTCACTGATATTAGGAGATTTTCATCTCCCTCATATTGACTGGGCGACACTGTCGGGTACAGAAGGTGAGTCACATAGCATGATCGAATTTTTTAAAGAAAATTACCTAAGCCAAATAGTTACTGAACCAACTCGAAAAAATAACACCTTGCTATTGCGACCCAGGATAACCAAGTCAGTAATGTTACGGTAGGTGAACACCTCGATTCTTGCGACCATAAATTAGTGCGCGTCGACATTAGAGCTCAAACAACAGTGACTGAGAATAAAGTAAAGGTGCCCAATTTCGTAGAAATCCGACAAAAACTAACAGAAATACAACTATCAGATGATGGCAACGTAGAAAATTTACTCACTCTGCAGAACACATTTGTTCCATTGTTTGAGAAGAGAAGTAACACTAATAAAAGTCCACCTTGGTTTAGGTTAATAGCGAAATTAAACATTCGGTTAAGGAGAAAAATTTGTCTTACAGGCTAAAGAAAGAGCAAAGCACGCCCGGAAACATTAGAATTTATCATGAAGCCAGGCGGCAAGTAAAAAGATTAGTAGGTCAGGCAAAGCGTAGATATGAAGAAAACATTGCACCCAACTGTAAAAATGATCCGAAATCCTTCTTCAGTTATATAAACAACAGGAAGGCGATCAGAAGTGGAATTGGACCTCTAACAAACAGTGACGGTGAACAAGTGACTGATAGCCAACACGTTGCGAACTTATTAAACAATTACTTTTCCTCGGTGTTTAATACTTGCAGTCTTCCCTCCACTACCACCAACAACAGTGACGACAACAGTACTAACGTAAATCTCGAGCATGCATTGCCTAACTGTGTAATGACTACCGATGAAGTCCTAAAAGCTCTCCAGTCCCTTAAAACAAATAAAAGTCCCGGACCTGACAAAATATATCATATACTGCTTAAAGATACAAAGAGCGAAATACTCTCCTCTCTCACAACCATTTTCAATATGTCCTTGCGACAAGGCATCGTCCCTTCGGATTGGAAAAAGGCTAACGTATCACCGATTTTTGAGAAAGGAGACAGAAAAATTCCAGGTAATTACAGGCCCATTAGTCTAACATCAGTTGCAGGTAAGCTACTCGAGGGCATAATTAGAGACAAAATTGTGAGTTACCTTGAAAGCCACTCATTAATTAAGGATTCACAACATGGCTTCCAAAACAAAAGATCCTGCCTATCAAACCTATTGACCTTTTATAACGACCTCTTCTCAGTTTATGACGTAGCCAAATCACTGGACGTAGTCTATCTTGCTTTCCAGAAAGCGTTTGATAAAGTTCCACATCATAAATTACTTTTTAAATTAAAGCAACTACGTATTGACGGTCAAGTACACCACTGGATCGCAAATTGGTTGAGCAACAGACAACAAAGAAAGGTGATCGACGGATTTAACTCCAGAGTGGGTGCCTGTCACTAGTGGCGTCCCCCAGGACTCGGTTCTTGGCCCAGTGCTCTTCATTATTTACATCAACGATGTGGATGTTGGAATCAATAATATCATTAGTAAATTTGCAGACGACACAAAGATTGGTAACTCGGTTCTCACTGACGAAGACAGACAAAGCCTCCAAGAGGATTTGCATAAAATTTCAGTTTGGTCTGATAGATGGGAGATGCCCTTTAATGTAGATAAGTGCCAGGTCCTTCAAGTTGGAACAAGAAATAAGAAGTTCGATTACGAAATGCGCGGCGTCAAACTCAAAAGCGTTCAATGCGTCAAGGACCTGGGTGTCAAAATCGCGTCAAACCTTAAATTCTCACAACACTGCATCGATGCAGCAAATAAAACAAACAATGTTGGTCTTCATTAAAAGAAGCTTTTTTATTAAAAAATAAAGACGTAATACTTCCGCTCTACAGTAGTTTAGTCAGACCCCACTTGGAATATGCGGTGCAGTTTTGGTCTCCCCACCATGCAAAGGACATTGCTAAATTAGAAGGTGTTCACCCTTGCGCCACAAATCCTAAGAGAGGCTTTCCACCCTTAACATGTTCTCTCTTGAGAAACGTCGCCTCCGAGGAAAACTGATCGAATGTTTTAAAATACTTAATGGAATTACGAATGTAGACAAATCAAAACTGTTTATGATCGATGACACCTTGCGAACGAGGAATAATGGCACAAAACTTAAATGTGGACAAGTAAATTCAGACTGCACCAAATTTTTCTTCACCAACGTTGTAGTGCGAGAATGGAATAAGCTCCCACCTTCAGTGATCCAGTGTAACACGATTGACTCCTTTAAAAACAAGCTTGACCGACACTTCCTTCAACTTAATATTAACTAGAGTAGAAATGCAAAGTTTTGGAGCCATCTGATTAATGTAGAATCACTTAGGTTTAAGGACAGACCACCTAGTCTGGACCATGGGGTCTGTGTGGTCTGATTTTGTATGTAAATCAATGTAAATCAGTCTTCACTCCCCTCGATTCACTCGATTTTAATCATTCTTCTGCCTCCCTTTCAGAAGTGGAGATTATAAATTCAGATAGGAAAATTGTTTGATAGCGCAACAAACGTAGCCTCTTGTGTATTCCTCGGTAAACTAAAACTGTGTACTCTTCACCACATATAACATGCAATAAAATAAACAATTACGTAATGATGAAACATTTAAGCGGAACTACTTAATCTGTCCTGTGAAGTCTCGTTACAGCGATGGTTCGAACGTGGTGCCGTGCCTCACGAAGCGCACACACACACACACACACACACACACACACACACACGTCGGATTCTTTCCGTTGACAAGGAGTGGTTACTGTCCCCCCTTGAGCAAGGGGGATGGGGTGTGTGGTGTGTGAGGTCCTGGCAGTACCCAGAGATCGATCGACGATAATGAGCATGCACTTGCTCGTGTTGGGAGGGTACTTGCTGGCGAAAGCGAGTTCAACTCGTGATCAGGCCGTGGTGAATTACACACACTGCATGACTTTCATTCCAGCTTCCAACACACACACACACACACACACACACACACACACACACACACACACACTGTCAAAACTGAGCACTAATTTAAGGAACCCAGAAGATAATATTTTATAGAATGCAAATAGATATGAATATAGATCCAGAAACACACACACACACACACACACACACACCAGGCGCGGATCTAGGAACAAAGCTTGGGGGGGGCCCGACGGCAGAATTTTCGGTTATTTAACGAGCATTAACATTACCGTTTCTCCACTCACGGGATTCTTATTTGTTAATAACTGGCGGACTGACCTAAATGAATGGGCATAACCATCTGCTCTAGCCTCTAGGTGCCAGTGTTTCTCTTCGGATTCAAATGAGAGGGCCGATTTTTCTGAGAAGAAAAAACTGACCTTACAATGTGAGGAATTTTGTATTTTATTAAAACTTTATTGAAAGTAAGAATTTAATAGCTAGAGACTTTTACATTAGACCTCAATTTAAATGTAGACTATATATATATATATATATATATATATATATATATATATATATATATATATATATATATATATATATATATATATATATATATATATATATATATATATATATATATATATATATATATATATATATATATATATATATATATATATATATATATATATATATATATATATATATATATATATATATATATATATATACATATATATATATATATATATATATATATATATATATATATATATATATATATATATATATATACATATATATATATATATATATAATATATATATTGATCACACACAACACATACATACACATCGTTATGGACGGCGAGACACACACAGTAAGGCGATCCTGACCTATGTGCCCTCAAGTGTCTTCAGGCGTTTCAGGGCTGAGAACGATCGTTCGGCTTCTGCATTTGAGACTGGCAGGGTCAGTAGGATGGTAAGGATGTTCGCGATCCGATACACACGGGCTCGGCGTATTCCTTTGCTTTCTTGACAGATTCGAAGGCCGGAGCGGAACATGTCCACCGATGTGTTTCCGTCTGCACGAGCAAAAGTGACTCAACGTCATTTTCGTAGAGTTTAGTGGCTTTAAGAACAGCATCCACGTTTGCTTTTGAGCCCCTGAGCAGCTCCTTCAATTGGAGAGCAACGGGCACAGTGTCATCATCAAATCTGCTCTTCAACTCAGCGACCACATGGTCAACGAACGGAATATACACCGAGCGCCGATAGTACTCCTCAGCAGATGCCGCTGGGACATTCGCGCGTTGTGTCTGTCGTGCACAGACTCTGGGAATAGGGACGTCATCGTGAGCTGAGCCCACTTCGACTAGAAGATCTTTGGCTTTCACGAACACAGCGTGGAAGTACACCTCGGCATCTTCTCTACCGGAGTGTAAGCGACGTAATCCCTTGTAAAGGCTTATTATAACCCTATTTCTCATAATTATAACGCTTTCAAATAGCACTAAACGGTCTATTATTTATCTATTCAATCCCTACTATTAATACAGGCTGCCCAAATAAGGCTTACTGTCAATATAGAGCATTTTAACTATTCAATGTATATATATATATATATATATATATATATATATATATATATATATATTTAAGAATGAGGCTATCATGTATGTTTGTAGAGTTTTTAGAATGTCACGATGTGATAAATTTAGTCCATTTTACAATATTAATAGAATTTGATAACTAGCTACAAAAGAAATATATGAACTATTATTGACTCAATCAAAACATTCAAAAGGCTGATAAATAACATATTCTTATGTTCTTAAATCCCATCTCCTCCATATTACAAATGGATATAGAATCAGCTAGGCTCTTGTAGAAATGGTTAAAGTTGTGACAAACTTCAAAAGTAACAAAAAAGTCAATACATTGGTCAAATATAATAATATACTTCATAGCCAGCTTTTATGTATCTGTTTACTGGTAGGCTGAAAATATTCAATCTATGTTTACTGCACCTTACTCAGTCCAGTGACAGTCGTCACCAGGTCCAAACACACACACACACACACACACACACACACACACACACACACACACACACACACACACACATAGATAGATAGATAGATGGATACATAGATAGTTAGAGATAGATAGATAGATAGATAGATAGATAGATAGATAGATAGATAGATAGATAGATAGATAGATAGATAGATAGATAGATAGATAGATAGATAGATAGATAGATAGATAGATAGATAGATAGATAGATAGATATATAGATATATATATATATATATATATATATATATATATATATATATATATATATATATATATATATATATGCACTCACCCATCTTTGTGGTTTTCTTCTAAAATCCTACCATTGCTCTAACATCCATTATCTAACTGTCAAAAATCACTTCTTATTTCCTTTTCAAAATCCTCATCTACTCCTTCCTTGCTTTCTTTGAGTTTTTTTCTCTCTTTCCCTCTTACAAGTGAATCCCTGCTCTTCCTCCCAATCCCCTCTTCTGGCACAGTCCACTAAGAACAATGCTCATAAAATGAATCCTAACACTGGTGTCCTGCAGTGCCTTCATGTTTATACATGGAGCTGCCACTGCATCAGATGCATGAAAGCAATACTGAAAATTACAACATGTAAATAATATAGCCACAAGAAAACTCTTATAAACCTGTTATTCAGTATCTCTTTACAATGCTGTTATCATCATCATCATCATCATCATCACCTATTATATAATTATAAACCAATGCAGTGAAGGCATTTCCCAACAACCCTCACACACTCCCTTTCTCACATTAGTGTTCTCCATCCAGTCCCAGAAAAGAGTCTAATTTCATCTCTCCACTTGGTTCTGTCAGTCTAGCTTGGACTATAATCACTGAGTTGTCTCTCTGTTATTTTAGTTCTTCAAATGTTATAAAGTCTAAGCCCATGCCCTTATTTATTCCTGATTATTAGAATATCTTTAAACCTGATCTATTTCATAATCCTTTATACTCACTTCTAATCTCTCTGTATTATAAACAGCATCTTTCTCTCCTTTCCTATTTGACAGCTACTTAGCTTTTCCACTAGACATTTTGTTACTAAACTACACTGTATTCCACTCTAGGTAAATTGATGGAACACCTCTCTTATGGACTTGGCAAGCTGCTAGTCATGTTACTGTGTTTTCCAAAAGCACTTCATCCTATTCCAATATTTCTGATCTCCTTGTTGTGGACTGTTTCTTCTGAATGTGTATAGCCCTACTCTCTTAAGTGTTTTCTTGCCAATCATTATTTACTGACCTACTAATTAATTAAAAACACTACCTCTGTTTACTTCATGTTTGTTGTTAGCCCTACTTTCAGACTCTCTGTATAGTTCACCAGTCATTATTTGTAAGTGGAAAAGATTTGTACACAGTTGTGGTGTCCATATGAAATCCAAGAAATAGACACTCTGGAAGGTCCCCAGAGAACATTTACCAACAGAATCCAGGGTGCAAAACACATGTTACTGGAAAAGGCTCATCAAAAGTTACTCTCTGTAGAGGAGAAAAGGATATATATATATATATATATATATATATATATATATATATATATATATATATATATATATATATATATATATATATATATATATATATATATATTAGTTAATATCTGGCAATTGCTTGGAGACTTAGTACTACACATTGGACTACAAGAGAACTCCCACCCTAGAAGAGATAGGTTATGCTATGAGAGTGGCATATAAGGCACCACACAAAGGGTGCAAACACTCAAGCACAACTAATTCTCATACGGTAGAAAATAACTCCAATTGATTACCACAAGAAATCCAGAACTTAACCAAGATATCAGTCAAGAACTTGAAATACAAACTGGACATATTGTCAAGTAAATCATTGGATGACCACCCTATACAGTGCCAGGATACCTAAGTTTTCATCACAACACCCTCCTTGAAACCACCCAGAGGAAATATATTGGAAAAAGACATGGAACCAGTGGAGGCCAACCTCACCTGTGCTAATAACAGGCAGAATAAACCAAAGCAGCCAAGTAACCAAGGAAGGTGCATGTGTCATGCCCCGAGTTTCATTTTTCTCTTTTCTAATCTCCAACACGTCCTCTGCGTGTATCGAAACACAGGAGAAATTAATCAAGACAAGGAGAGGGTATTCGCCGGATGCCTGGGATTGAGCCCGCGACCAGCGTGACGGGAGAGTCACTCCAAAGAGGTACCCCATTCACTGAATGGGTTATGGGAGACTAGCTCATCAGGCCGTTACAGCACTACACATGTTTCAGATTGTTTTATTTTTATTCATGTAAGTTACTCCTTACAGAACCATATTTTCACCCACCAGTCCCTTGGTATGGGCAAATTTATTATGGGAAAACATGTATCTCTAAAGTGGAATCACAACCCAATAATTTTGTCAATCTTAGACATGTTCAAGGATGAAATATTGGGGGTTAAAGTGGGGAAAAGTTACTTTTTACCCAAGTTAGGATTGCTACAAAATCTGCCATAAATCATCAGTCAACTACCCATCAGACATATTTACACTCTCCACAGTCACCACCACCATGGGAAAAGCTAGACTTGCTTCACTCATCAACAGATTGAAGGAGCAGGTATTTCAGTGTTAAATGTGACAAAACAGTGGAACATTCTGCCTAACAGTGTAGTCAGTGCTAATACTGTCACATCCATCAAGATTGGTGTCCACCAATCTTGTGATGACTCATTGTTTGCCTACATTAGCTGAGTCAGCTCTATTCATGTACATAAATTTAACAAATTACTGCATATGGCACACATCACCTACTACACAAGATTATTTCCCCATTGTTGTACTACTGTTTTTGGATGGACTGGTGTGCCCTGGACTGCTCTCATGCAAAATATTGCAGTCATATCTGGCTGTTGAACCAGGGGGTAGCCAACCAATTGAGTAAGCCCATGAGCACTGGAAGGCCTTAATGTGCTAGCATGACAGTCTATTAATAACTAGCATAAAACAAGGTAGAAAGTGAAAGGCTTACACCCTGGTAAGAGATGCTTGGTGCCTCTTAAATTTGATTTATGGAAAGCAGAGACATAGCAATAGGGTGACTTTAGTGTCAAGGTGCCACAGGGCCAGGGAATCCAAAGAGCCTCATGATAAGCTAGTCCCTGGTTTACATTCATGGGTTACTGGATAAGACCAGTGGACTCCACAGTCACAGGCCTGTTCTCACCCAGTTGCACCCCAAATATCAAATGCATATGCCATCTAATCTGTATGTAAAATTAGAGGTGATATTAACCCCTTGACTGTGGATTTCCTATAAGACATCATCAAGCTACAGGAATGGAACAAAAAGTGGCTGCAACAATTCAATAAAGAAGAATGTAAAGTCATGCACCTTGGGAGGGGATATCCAGCATACCAATACCACATGGGAAACACTACACTATCCACCATAGAGGCAGAGAAAGACCTGGGAGTATATGTTACCAGGCTACAAGTGAAAGCCAAATCCATGCCAATCGCAGCAGACAGGTTAAATAAAAGAAGTTATTATAGCCTACATGTAATGCTGTCTCCCTATATATAAAAAAAAAGAGGACAGAAGCCTGTTAGAGCAAGAAAGAGAAGAACAAGACACCATGCAGTTTTTTAAGTAGGAGAGCGAACAAGATCCCATGTATAGTTCTTTCAGTAATATATGCAAGTTCTACTTTGTCTTCACCTACCCTTCTTAGAACCCAGATCCATAAGAATGGATTTAAGTGTGGATCTACAATAAAATACATATCACAGGAATGTGGTGAGATGCAGTGCTGTGTTGTTGGGATAACCTAACAACAAGTGGACATCTCACAGTAGTGACAGGCCCCTAAACCAAAGACAACCAAGGACCAAAGATGACCAAGGACAAAAACAATGCCTGTGGACATGGAGCAACCACCAGCCTTCTCACTGACAGAGGATCCCGCTTCAGTGGGTACCTGACAAAGGAAGTAGAAGACATGGTTCCAGTTCTACCTCGATGCTACAGAAGTAACCACTCTTTTTGCATTACTTTTGCAGGGCCAATAGGTCAAGAAATATTCAGTATACTGCCACCACCCCTGACAACCCATGAGGAGGTACGATCAGCCCAAGAAAAAAAATTACACCAAGGCCAACATAAGGTATGGATGAATATTGTTTAGACAGGTAAAACAGGAGTAAAGGAAACTATTGATAATTTTGTTAGCATACTCAAGAAGCTGACAGAAACTTGTGAATTCCATGACACCAAGGATGCTATACTAGACCAAATGATTGGGAAATGTTCTTCCATGCATCTGAGGAGAGGGGCACATCAAGAAAAAGACCTAACTCTGGATAAAATGTTACAGTTAGCAATGACAATGAAAGCTGCAGACAGACATGACAAACTCACTGAAAGTAGCAACCATGTTAACCATCAGCTAAAAATGTTATTCAGGTAAAAAAGAACATAACACCAAGAGTAAATGAGAAAAATCATGTCACAGCCCATGGTCAAAATAAGCCATGTTATACGACATAGCCACAACAAAGCAACAAACAACATACTGGAACAAAAAAATGCTACAGGTGTGTTAATTATGCACCTTAGCAGAATGACAAAGTCCAATTGCCACTAAAGAATGTTCAGCCTGCAAAAAGTTAGGTTATTTTGCTAGCGTGTCTAAAGCAGCTGAAAAGGACTACTATACATTACATCAGAGTGCACAGATTCAAGCTCAAGGCACACCAATAAGTTATATGAGAGTAAGGGAGACAGTAACACAGATTCCTTACACTATGCTTACAATCATGTTGAATGGAAAACTAGTAAAGATATGCAGCTAAACACAGTAGCTGATATAAAACTTTTGTCTAAGGATCTGGTTAAGTCTATACCAAATGTGAAAATTATCCAATCTAGAGTACAACTCCAAGACTATGCTGGAAACAACATAAAACTTGTAGGTCCTACTGAGGTGGATATTTGTTATGGACAGAAAGACTACAAAATTTTACCAGTCATAGTAGTGGAAGGACAAGATAAGTCTCTTTGCTTTAAATTGGCTTCAAAAAATTCCACTGGAATGCCCAAATTTTTGTAGTAGGTATCAGATCAAGCTTGCTAAACTTAGATCAATTACTTGAACGTAAAAAAGTGTTCAAGGGCAGGGTAAGACCTGCATGGAATCCAGGTGGTTCAAACTCCCAGACAGATTCCCTTGCCATTAAAACTAATGGTGCAGCAAGGGATTCAGATATTTGTAGTCACATACTGGGAGAGTCACACACTCAGATTGGGGAACACTAATTGTCCTTGTAGTAAAAAAATAACAAGCCTTTAGACTGGGGGGGATTGTTAAATTACGGTATACCATAAGGTGTAACTTGCAAGTAGCATAACATCCTCTTCCTAAACTTGATATGCTTGCAGCTCTTTAGTGTTGTAAAATATTTTCGAAGATAGATTTCAGGCAAGTATTACAGCAACTTCAAATGAGTTAAACTTCCCAGGAAATATGCATCCTTAGTACAGCATACCTGGGTTTATACATGCCAAAGAGATTACCTTATGGTGTAACAAGTAGTCCCAAACAATGGACAAGTTATTATTGAAAGGCAAGCCAGGTACATTTTGCTTTGTGATGATATTTTAGTAGCTGGATAAGATGAAGCTCAACGCCTTAATGACTCAATGTAACTCTTGAGATTATGCCAACTAGTCGGCCGAATGTCCCAGACAGTCGGCAAAATTCAAAAAAATTCTGGAGCGTGGAAGCCAACTTGTCAAATGTAGAAGTCGCTGCGGGTTGTCGTGGCCCAGAGTCGGCACAGTGTGAACGGGGCTTTAGGGGCATTTTGAGGGCGATATAGAAAACATTAAGGGGGTACTATAGCCCTCCTAGCCCCCCCCCCCCCCTCCAAGAAATTACGGCCCTGAGAAACCTAGGGAAGGTAAACTCACTGTGATAACCCGTATATGTCACACTGGCCCTGTGTCCGGGATCGAGTACCTAGCTAGGATTCTACTGGGATTTTACTCACCACAGGTTCAAGGGTCAATGTAACGGAGATGAGTACCGAGGCCTCGCGCAGCTATAGCGTATGCCCTCAACTTTACTTGCCCGTCTCACAATGGCGGACAAAACTTTTTTTAACTGATAATCTGCCAACTAATCCCCGCGGAAATCACCCTGTCCCCTCCCCAAAACTAGTGATTTCTGCAAAAAAACAACAACTAAACTTGAGTTACTTATCCAACGAACTCAGTATATACAACTTACAATACTGCTGTAGGTAATGGCAGGCGTCGTTTCCAACAGACCAACACTGACAGACGAGAGGACGGTCGACCCTTGTCGGCCATTATATGTAGCGCGGGGGTGGCGCACCACCTCCACACTACCTTTACCTTTAACGAATGGCAGTTCCTGTTAGATCCTACTGTAGTTTTTTTGGTTTATTTGTATGTTTGTTTGTTTGTTTGTTTTAAATTAGTCCTGGAACAAGTCCAGGTGAAATTTAACAGAAAACGATACTCTTTCATCGTTTTTAAAGAGACACTTGCATATTTGCGGATTTTCTTTCATTTCTTCCTCCTCCACCACCTCCTCCTCCTTCTTCTTTTTCTTCTTTTTCTTCTATTTCTTTTGATCGATAAATGAGTATTTGGGGACACTTGTGGTAACCCGTTACACTGGTCCTGTGTTCCGCAACAGACCCGATGTGACGGGGATGAGCACCGAGGCCACGCGCAGCTATATCGTATGCCCCAACTTTACCCTACACACACACACACACACACACACACACACACACACACACACAAAAATAGATAGATACAGAGAGAGAGATATATATATATATATATATATATATATATATATATATATATATATAGAGAGAGAGAGAGAGAGAGAGCGAGATAGATAGATAGATAGATAGATAGATAGATAGATAGATAGATAGATAGATAGATATAGAGAGAGAGAGAGAGAGAGAGAGAGAGAGAGAGAAATAGATAGATAGATAGATAGATAGATAGATAGATAGATAGAGACATACACACATGTACATATATGCGTACATTCATATATATAGATATATATATATATATATATATATATATATATATATATATATATATATATATATATATATATATATATATATATATATATATATCAGATTCCAATATTCCTTGTCACCGTTTATGCAGTCATGAACACATAAATAAAAGCATTGAAAGGAAGCAGTTAAATCTACACTCTCTAGAAAGGCGAAGGTTGCGAGGAGACTTGATCGAAGTCTATAAATGGATGAAAGGCTTTAATAAAGGGGATGTCAATAAGATTTTGATAGTAAAAAAGCCAGGTAGGACGCGTAGCAATGGTTTTAAGTTAGACAAATTCAGATTTAACAAAGACATAGGCAAGAATTGGTTCATCAATAGAGTGGTGGACGAATGGAACAGGCTTGGGAGCCATGTTGTGGGTGCCAATACCGTAGATACATTCAAGAAGAGGTTCGATAAAGCCATGAATGGTGAGGTAAGGTGAGGTTGAGTGTACATGAGCTGCCTTATATAGGCCGACCGGCCTCTTGCAGACTCCTTACGTTCTTACGTTTTTATGTTCATTCTGCCACGACTCCTCATTTTTGTTGTGGGCGCCGATTTTACATCCATCATAAGTGAAACAAGATCGAGTTTCTGCTTCTTTTCCGGCATCTAGTTAACATAGTTTCAGGGATGTCTCATTTCAGTTTCCCTTCTCGTACAGTTTATCTCTATTTCTGATCCTTCTATTTTTACCTCAAGTTTGGGTGTGGGTGGATAAGTAAGAGTTAGCTCAAACATTTCAAGCACCTATTTTCTTCTTTAGGCACTTCATTCATTTTTTTCATTGAATTGTCTCGGAAGAATATCTCTTAGTTTCCCTAGAGAAGACACGGTTTCAGTAGAAATTAGGCTACATGAAATAATACCACATACTGTAATAGTCAAGGTTTATTTAGTTTCACCGTGGGAGGGAGACTTAATAAATTAGTTCTTTGTGAGCATGTAATGAAAATGTAAAGAGATCGCTAAACTACCTTGGGATCAAGTTAGTGAATACAGTGGTCAAGAAGGTCCATTGGGCGAGGGGAGTCCTTGGGGACGGGGGATGGAGTCCAAGACGAGGGACGTGCTCTTGGTAGCTTATATAACATAGTCCCTAGCCTTGAGTTCTAGCCCTCGATTCCTCTTACTTTTCTTTACCTCTTACTTTTTACACAGTCCCTTCTGAACACAATCATAACATTACTGCTCTCCACACTACTTCACCCGCTACCGTTTCATGTTAAAGATTTAGCATTATATGGGCTTTGCTGTAATATGCTAATATATATTAACTCACTCAACCCTCCTCTTGTTGAGTGACCTGTCTCACCGAGGCCCATTGTATAATGAGGAAGATTATAAACCAAACTCACGCCCAACCATGCTCATGCACGCTAGCACGACCACCTTTGCCCACTTTTTGAAAGCCCACCACCACCACCACCTCGATAAAATTTCTCCTCTCCCCCGGGCCACTGCTCACGGTGCCTCGAGAGTAACCACCGCCGGTCATAGTGTAAAGACAATCATTCCTGTGATGTAGCATCCTTTTCGTGTAGAGTCTGGCGAAATGGCTTAATTTTACCCCAAAGTGTTATACACTAACAGTGACCGGTGCAAGTCTAACTAGTGTACGAGGTGCTATCACATGTATCCTTAAAGCACTCAGTAAGTCACTATTTCACCACGAGGCACACATGGTAGGCACGCAGAGCATACAGACCATGACTTGGAGGGAAAAAAGTTATATGATCATCATCATCCATTATTAATTAATACACAGCAGGAAAAAGGTATTCCCAACCTTTTCCACTGATCTCTCTCTCTCTTTCTCTCTCTCTTCAGTTAGCATAATCTAGAGTGCCTATATATTGTATACGTTATATAGGTACTCTAGGGTAATCTATACTGTCCCGGTAACTTTAATTAATGTCACCTCTCCATCGGTTCTTTGTCTGCCCTGATTTCAACTAATCCTTGGCAGCCAATAGCTGTTAAACTTTATCAATCAAAAGTTTATTAATAACAAAGATAAGTATCTCTGTTCACACTTTTAAGACTCTGATGTGGTTCACAGTTTATGAATCATGTGAGTCTTGGCCAGTGTCATTACTTCACTAGCAGCCTCATAGCCTGTTTTATCATTGTGAAATATGCAATGTGCTGTCTTACATAGTATACAAAAGGTCAAGTAAGATGAACACGTTCATTGGTTGTGTACTGACTGATTTCCTATAACAGGCCAGATATAACATTTCCATTTGTTTGTAATCAGTAGTTTTACAACCCTTCCTTCCTCTGACTTTGTAACCAATAACTCACTCCATGTTCATTCATCCACCACGCATCGCTGTCACCGTGCACACTGCCAGAATCCCTCTCAAGATTTCAATAAATTGAGTTTTATTTATTCCGACCTTAGTTAATATAAATACTGTTGAAATGTCACTTAAAGCTACGGTCTACTCTTCATGTTCACATCACGTGTGTCAAAACCACACAATAAATAGAGTGGGTTTAATTATTCCCTAGGACTTTTCTTGATATAAATACGGTGTCACAAGGCCTAAAGAACGCTAAAAGTCTCTCTCCTCTCGAGTTCACTCACCACGCACGTCTGTCACCCTGGAGACAATGCTAAAACCATACTCGTGATAGATATATTGAGTATCATTTTTTCCCACGACTTTTGTTGATATAAATACGATATAACAGGCCTAAAAAACTACATCCTACAAGTGGAGGTCATTCTTCCTACATGTAGTATAGCACAATGGCAGCAAGTTGTTTGGGCAGTGTTTGTTGCTTTGGTCAAGTTTCTAGAGGCAGCAGAGGAGCTGTCACAGCCATCCCTCTAGACTCCTGTTTCTTTCATTGTAACAAGATACTAATCAAGGAATTGAATCAAAACTGATCGAATATCATCCCCTCCCACACCTTTCACTCTCCTCTCCCTCCGCTGTGACGTCTCCTGCTGCGTTTCTGTTATGCGAAGACTGAGTTAGAAAACTGGCCTGAAATACGGCCTTGACTAGAGTGTACTAACTGCATAGAGCTTATTGGTCGAGGCGGTGCCTAGTACATTACTAATTGCTATCAGTGTGGGATATAAACGTGCATAAGTATTTTTGCGTGGCACCCCAGAGGTCTGGTAAGACAACTAATGAACTACATTGGCCAATTTCCTATAACATGCCAAAAAATTACTAATTTGTTTCCAGTTAGATAATTTTACATATTAATCAGTTAATTCATCAATCAGTTAATCAATCGATTTATATATATTTTTTTATTAAACTGTCTGGCTATCTACCTACTCACCAGTCTGTCTATCTGTCTATCTATCTATCTCTCTATCTATCTATACATTGATAGATAAAAAGATCGATAGATTTTTCCTATCCATATACGTCTACCCACCTACCTACCAAGCTACCTAACTATCTATCTACTTAACTATTTATTTGTATATTTATCTGTACATCTATATCTCTATCTGTATCTATCTATACCCATAGCATCTGCTTATCTATACCCTATTTATCTATCCGTTCAGTATTCCTGGCTCAGACCATCATCCAGCTCCCTGTGGCTCGTCGCAGTGTCTCAGTAGAGAGTGAAGTCCACCAAGTGTGGTTGCGACAGGGGGAAGCTCTTCCTGATGGAGAGGCACTTGTCGCGGTCTACGTACAGGGAGTTGGTCTTTACTCCGAGGTCATGGTCTAGGCGGGCGCGGGTCTGGGCCAGGCGGTGG
Organism: Eriocheir sinensis; assembly: GCF_024679095.1. Classification (NCBI taxonomy): domain Eukaryota; kingdom Metazoa; phylum Arthropoda; class Malacostraca; order Decapoda; family Varunidae; genus Eriocheir; species Eriocheir sinensis. The sequence goes on from NC_066509.1 coordinate 12,772,781, forward strand.
AGGGAATTCTCAGCCTCGGAGAGCTTGTGGCGTAGTGACTCGACGCTCTCACTCAGTTCTTGCACCTCCCGCACCATCCTATAGAAAAAGTGAATGTCAGACACGGAAGGAAGGGATGACAGCGGGTTGACCAGATGTTCTTACAGTAGTGCCTCAATATCTTTCTGTCTATCTATCTATCTATCTATCTATCTAACTAGCTAACTAACAAAATCAATAGCAGCACGAGTTCCATACCTATGTTGCGGCGGGTCCCTGCAGAGCTCCATTTCCGGGCGGTGCGTGCGGCCCTCCAGCCTCGTCTGTGCCACCTTTAGCGGGGCGGACTTGTCCAGGATGGCCTTCTTAAGCAGGTCGATGTGGCGCTCCAAGTCGTTCATCTCTCGTTGTACCTGTACGGAGGTACGACGAGCGGTGAAAATGGGAAGGGAAGAGAAGGGAGAGAAAGGGAAGGGAAGGGAAGGGAAGAGAGAGAGAGAGAGAGAGAGAGAGAGAGAGAGAGAGAGAGAGAGAGAGAGAGAGAGAGAGAGAGAGAGAGAGAGAGAGAGAGAGAGAGAGAGAGAGAGAGAGAGAGAGAGAGAGAGAGAGAGAGAGAGAGAGAGAGAGAGAGAGAGAGAGAGAGAGAGAGAGAAAAAAAACAGTTATGTAGCTTTGCTTTTTGTTGTTTTAATCATGGGTTAAGAACGAAAAAGGTAGTTGATTGATGCATGAGCATCCATTCATTCTATCACTGCAGCTACTCAAAATTCACCTGCGCCACTACGGGCTGGGCCATTCACCAGGCCCCTTTTAGGAGAGCCTACTGGCGCTATAGGAAGCACATCAGAATTGTTATCTTATTTACTAACATAACGCTTTATTTATTTCTCTATATATTAATTCATTCATCATATACACAAGTCAGACGAAGCAATTACTCTATATCACGCTTTTTGTCATGCCACCACATATTCTCCTAACCCAGGAATACGTTGCAAAAGTGTATCCCTGACCACCTACTGAACTGAACTTAGTCTGCGTTGCTCACTCTGTCCCGGTGTGCGAGAAGTTTGTTCCTGGTGTCGTTGGTCTCGCCCAGTCTGTGCGTGAGGGACGTGTTGGAGGTCGACCACGCCGTCCACATGTCCTGGTGAGTGGCCGCAAGCAGACTGTCCACTTCCTGCCGCATCCTCTGGGAGCTGCTTCTCTCGCTCTGACTCTGCTGAATGTTGCGATTGGTGAATTCTGCCCAGGTGTCCGGAACACTCACTCTGAACGTTAATAAGGTGAGTCAAAACCAACTCATAGATGCCGAGGTTCATAAGGTATGTAGTGGACTACTTTATTTCTCATTGGTATCCTTTTGTTCGACTTTGGTGTTGACATGACAATTTAAAGGTGCCTCAGTTGTGTAGAACGCTCACTCTAGACGTAAGAAGGAATATATCTTTAAGCGTCCAAAGGAATTTTCAGAGATAATGTCAGTGAGTTCAGCATTAGACAGATAGAAAAGACGAAGTGAAGTCGGAGATATTTTTGTCTAGGTGCAACAAGTCTGGAAAAAATAGCGAGATTTTTGCATTTTCTATAAAATGCAAGTTTTTTTTGGTTGATCGAAGAAATTTGACACGATATCGGGCAGAAATATAAAGCGCGTGATTGTTAGTAGATGGAGGAATCAGCAGCATTTGAGAACTGCCTTTCTATCTTCGAAGGAAAACAAGGACGATTGAACCAGAGCCAGCATGAGGAGTAGAGAAAGTACGAGCATGCGTTTGGCACACACCGAGTGTCAAGCACAGATCCTAAACTGTGACACCGAGTAACACCTGCAAGCAAAAATCATTCCACGGAAATTTTAAAAGTACATTTTCAAGTCATCCCACCGAGCTGAAGCGTAACGCCAGAAGTACCGCTTCCAGGATGAATTCATACATCATTTAAACCCTAATCATGTTAAATTTGAAAATAAGCCTCGCCCACGCAAGTCCAGCATCCACCGATAAGGTTTGACCTTCCCCAGCACTCACCAATCACATACATAACGAGACGATAAAAGAGAGTGGCTTGTTATTGTATTGGCCAGTGATATACACTAAATGGGTATGGAAGGGGCTTATTTTCGGTGTTAACGGGATTGTTAACTTTAAGAAAAGTTGACTTACGTGTTATCGACCCTCTCAATGCCCGGGTAGTAGGTGATGGCCGGGGAGTGGTTGTTGAGGGAGTGCTGCGTGAAGTCGATGGTGAGGGCGTGGTTCTTGTTCATCGTGTCGTGTTCCATGTCCTGCCGCGCCGCGCGGTTTCGCGACAACTGTGGAAACGTGTCACAGTGGAGCAAAACGAGTGAAAACTGAGTGAACCACATTACCTGTAGCTAAAATTCTCGTAGTGTGTGGCTTTGAGGCACCACTAGATCTATAAAAAAATAATCTGAAAACTATGACATTTTGAATCGTCAATACACTGCATACCTGGAGGTTGACTCGGTCCAGGAGGTTCTTCATACGTGCTTGGCAGTCCTTGATCGTGTCCACCTCCCGTAGCAATGACTCCTCAGGCTGGTCCCTCACGAGGTCAATCCCTGCCGTGAATTATGAAGTAAAAAAGATCAGAAGGACTCAGTTTTCACTCATTTTGTTTCATTGTGACACTTTTTCCACAGCTGTCGAGCAACCATGCGGCACGGCAGCTAGGGCATGGCACACGATACGATGAAAAACATTCATGTGTGGTGTGTGTTCCTCAAACAAGCAGGGAGGGGGTAGCCGCATTACCTTGCCTATTTTCCCTGAAGTAGAGGCACTCCTTGGTGACATGGAGAGGGTTCTCGGTGTCCTTCAGGCTGTGTTCCAGGAGGCGGCGAGAGTCATTCAGGCGGTTGGTCTCGGCCAGCATCCTGTCCAGTTCCTGCATCAACTCGCTCCGCCAAAAAGTGATGTCACTCACTCTCTCCCCAAGACGCTGTGAGCTCTCCCGCTGCGCTATGTTGGTGCGGTCGTACGTAAACCTGCGCAATACCGACATACATGTATGTACAATGTTCACAATGATATAAAAAGTCTGCAGATAGCCAGTCTTCATAGACGGACCGACTTGGTCGGCTCGGCTGACGCCAGTTGATAAAATCAGTCTGTCGGCACTCTCTTCATGGCCCAGACAAAGGCCCATGCTCCCTCCGCGGAGGGACAAAGTCTTTAACAACAACAGTCAGACAATAAATAGCAGCTCCTAAAAACGATTTTTCTCCAGGTAATATAATCCCAAACAGACTCAACCACTTTAATCCTATAATAACTATACAAGGAGTCTGCAGTTAGCTACCCCCTAAACATAGCAAATCCTGTAAAAAAGAATTGTAATAAATGGGTCGGTTCCTGACAGCCAGTTATTTATCCATCATTTACAGTTCAAAAGAGATTCAGCTAATAAAATCAGATAATAATCATATGATTAATACAGAAAGAGTCGGCAGTGAGCCAGTCTGTCTACACATGGTATCTCCTGAGAACAATCCAAAGGAGATTCAACCTTTATGGTCCCCCGCTGCCTAATAGACTTACCCGACCAGCCTCACAGCATCGTCCCTCACACGCTCCGAGACGCCCCTCGTGGCCTCCGCGTCGCTGTAATGGTCCAGGTTGCCTGCAAGTCAGGTAGGAGAGGATACGCGAGGATGTGAGGGTATCTTCACCAGTGCGTAAGCCCCGTCTCAATTAGTACCCATGTCAGAGAGTTGAGTTTATGTTATAGTTATTTAAAATATAATAAAAAATATGGCAATAGTTAATTTCCATATCTCAGTACAATTTTTCAAGATGGTCCTTTTTTTTCTTCTTTCTGCAATGAATGCTATGGCATGACGAATAAGTCCCATTCGTATTTTGAACTCGTTCTTTTTTGTTTGTTTGTTTGATGATGGATATGATTAGTAGCTATCTCAAACAAAAAAGCGTCACATTCACTCTAATAATTTATAAAACAAGCACATCATTATCAAATTCGGTTCAACAGATTTCACGATGAGTGTGGCAACATGGCGGTGGAGGGGAATGGATAATGAGTTGGTTGAGCCAAAAAGTGGTAAAGTGACAGTCATTCTATGGGTCGATGAAAGCACGACCAACGCAATGTCACTTCAACAGGTTATACAAGCTTGGGTGTATATAAGTTTTTTTTTTTTTTCATGGGAAAAGAAACTAACCAAAGACTGGACAAAAAAAAAGTAAATAAACACACAAATATTCTTATATTAAGAATACTCGTAGATTTAGTCTGTTGAGATAGTGGGCTGAATTACTGGGTGGAGTTTATACAACAAAAGACCACACTGGTAGATCCCCCTACTCCCAGATTCTTCCGAGTATGTGTCGTTCCCATTACTGGGTCCCGATCTCGGGACTAACAGTACTTACAGTCACTGGGTCGTCACTTCCTAACATGTAGATAAACTATAAACTAGCAGGTGAGGCACAAAGTTCTTTCAAGTGTTAAGCAGTGTTCTTCAAAACCCTGTGCTATACTAAGCATTCCCTCACGAACCTTTTAGAAGCTTATATATATATATATATATATATATATATATATATATATATATATATATATATATATATATATATATATATATATATATATATATATATATATATATATATATATATATATATATATATATATATATATATATATATATATATATATATATATATATATATTTTTTTTTTTACGTTGATTGCCTATTGCGCCGGTAGGCATCTTCCCGGTGGGGGGCCTGATGGTCAGCCCAGCCGTTCTGGCGCAGGCAGTGTTTATAGTGGCGCCATCTTTCATTGGCTCATATATATATATATATATATATATATATATATATATATATATATATATATATATATATATATATATATATAGATATATATATTTATATATATATATATATATATATATATATATATATATATATATATATATATATATATATATATATATATATATATATATATATATATATATATATATATATATATATATATATATATATATATATATATATATATATATATATATATATATATATATATATATATATATATATATATATATATATATATATATATATATACACACACACACACACACACACACACATCTATAGTAGTTGTGAAGAATAATTGACCCGCCCAGGTGCAGGGTCGCGACCTAGACTTTGAACACTGCCCGAGTATAAAGACACTTCAAAATGGGTCGTTACAGTAATGAGTAAAATTTAACAGGGTTACAATAAGCAAAATCTATTAACACGGCCCTACTTTGTGACCAGTCGGCCGGCGTGTAGCGTGTCTTCATAGTGGCCGTGGCGGACGTGAAGATGTTGGGGAACCTGATGGAGTCCAGGACGCGGCTCTCTGTGGG
>NC_066509.1:12790668-12903168 GCF_024679095.1 Eriocheir sinensis
GATGCATTGCATTTGGGTGCAAGGAAAATAATGCCCAGAAGTCTGATCCATCCATCTCTTTTCACAGGTAAGTATCTGATTATTCAGTTTATTTTATTTATTTAATTGTACAATATTAAAAGACATAGTGCGATCTGTCATAAGCGGCAGGGAATTCCTGTTGCCGCACGCCGGGGAAATTTCTTGCAAACCAGGCAGCAGAAGCTGACAATATATGTTATGGAATACAGGACATGTTCAACCGAATGGGAATATTACAAACAGTAAGAAGAGAAAATAAAACATTACGGTACTCCATGGATGCGGTACTCTAAGGGCAAGCGCCCTCCTTGTTAGGCGCGCTCCATGCTCGTATTCGTACCTCACGGCTTGAACAATATGGCGGCCGATTTGACAGCTGAGACTACGAAAACTGGCTTCACTCACCAGTACAGCGCGCTCGGGGCTGAGGGCCTCTCCACCCTTAATACCTCCATGGGCCCAGGGCTGCTATGAAGTCACGTGTCGCAGCTTTTCTGGGTTGGGTGCCGCATATTTACTTACATGAAAGTAAAGAATTTTAAAGATAATTTTTGAGGGTCAAGTTTATTGCATCGACTTTGACACGCGGATGCTACTTTCCTAGGGGGTTAAGTTATCATGCTTCACTAGAACACATCGTCGTCTAGGAAGGGGTGCGACATGACATGAGATCGACCTTTCTACGAGTGTTACACTGTATGTTCGCCGCCTTGTACATACACGCACCGATCTAATTATTATTCATATCGAGGAAAAAATATTGTTAGATTAAACCGAGGTATGGAAGCGAACTATAACTATCGTAAAAAAAAATACTATATCATTATCAGCTTTTATCTTGTGGGTAGTTCATTCTTTTATCTCATTCCAGTTTTCAAAGGTAGGTATTTATCCTTAATGTGAATACTAATTGAACATATTCTAATTCTGATATGCTATAATATTGCGGTTATTGATAAATTGCCTCGAGAACAGAGCTGCCCGGCCTCCCTCGATGCAGCATTGAACATAAAACAGCGAAATCCATAGTAACTAGTGGCTGTGATAACACCCTGAGTCTTGCAGAAGATATCACATTCAATAAACTGCCGTACGAGTAATACAAATTTCCTCATCAGCAACGATCGATGTCTGCAGGATTTGATGAACCTAAGGAGGACGTCCATTAATTTTATATGGTAGCTTTCCTCTCTCTCTCTCTCTCTCTCTCTCTCTCTCTCTCTCTCAAACTGACTTCCATATGGCTGGTTATAAGAGAGAGAGAGAGAGAGAGAGAGAGAGAGAGAGAGAGAGAGAGAGAGAGAGAGAGAGAGAGAGAGAGAGAGAGAGATTTACATAGATTTACATAGAAAATCAGGCCACACAGACCCCATGGTCCAGACTTGGTGGTCTGTCCTTAAACCTAAGTGATTTTACATTAATCAGAAGACTCCAAAACGTTGCATTTCTACTCTAGTTGATATTAAGTTGAAGGAAGTGACGGTCGAGCTTATTTTTGAAGGAGTCAATCGTGTTACACTGGACCACTGATGGTGGGAGCTTATTCCATTCTCGCACTACAACGTTGGTGAAGAAAAATTTGGTGCAGTCTGAATTTACTTGTCTACATCTGAGTTTTACGCCATTGTTCCTCGTGCGCAAAGTGTCATCGATCATAAACAATGTTGATCTGTCTACATTCGTGAAACCATTAAGTATTTTAAAACATTCGATCAGTTTTCCTCGGAGGCGACGTTTCTCAAGAGAGAACATGTTAAGGGTAGAAAGCCTTTCTTCGTAGGATTTGTTGCGCAAGGAAGGGATCATTTTCGTTGCCCGACGCTGAACACCTTCTAATTTAGCAATATCCTTTGCATGGTGGGGAGACCAAAACTGTACCGCATATTCCAAGTGGGGTCTGACTAAACTGGTGTAGAGCGGGAGTATTACATCTTTATTCTTGAATACAAAGTTTCTTTTAATGAAGCCCAACATTCTGTTCGCTTTATTTGCTGCATCGATGCATTGCTGTGAGAATTTGAGGTTTGACGCGATTTCGACCCCCAAGTCTTTGACGCATTGAACGCTTTTGAGTTTAACGCCGCGCATTTCGTATTCGAACTTCTTATTCCTCGTTCCAACTTGAAGGACCTGGCACTTGTCTACGTTAAAGGGCATCTCCCATCTATCCGACCAAGCTGAAATTTTGTGCAAATCCTCTTGGAGGCTTTGCCTGTCTTCGTCAGTCAGAACCGAGTTACCAATCTTTGTGTCGTCTGCAAATTTACTAATGCGGCTATTGAGTCCAACATCCACGTCGTTGATGTAAATAATGAAGAGCACTGGGCCAAGAACCGAGCCCTGAGGGACGCCACTAGTGACAGGCGCCCACTCTGAGTTAAATCCGTCAATCACTACTCTTTGTTGTCTGTTGCTCAACCAATTCGCGATCCATTGGTTTACTTGACCGTCAATACCTATTTGCTTTAATTTGTAAAGTAATTTATGATGCGGGACTTTATCAAACGCTTTCTGGAAATCAAAATAGACTACGTCCAGTGATTTGGTTACGTCATAAACAGTGAAGAGGTCGTTATAAAAGGTTAATAGGTTTGATAGGCAGGATCTTTTGTTTCGGAAGCCATGTTGTGAGTCCCCAATCAATGAGCGGCTTTCAAGGTAACTCACAATTTTGTCTCTAATTATGCCCTCAAGTAGCTTACCTACAACCGAAGTTAGACTAATGGGCCTGTAATTACCTGGTACTTTTTTGTCTCTTTTCTTGAAAATTGGTGTCACGTTAGCCTTTTTCCAATCTGAAGGGACGATGCCTTGTCGCAAGGACATATTGAATACGGTTGTGAGGGAGGAGAGTATTTCGCTCTTTGTTTCTTTCAGCAGAGTTGGATATACTTTGTCAGGTCCAGGACTTTTATTTGTTTTAAGTGATTTGAGGGGTTTAAGGACTTCATCGGGTTTTATTTCAAAGTTAGACAATGCATGCTCGGGATTTACATTAGTACTGGTGTTGGTGGTGGTGGCGGGAGGACTGTTATTATTAAACACCGTGGAAAAGTACTTGTTTAATAGGTTTGCAACGTGTTGGCTGTCAGTCACTAGTGCACCGTCGCTGTTTGTTAAAGGTCCAATTCCACTTCTGATCGCCTTTCTGTTGTTTATGTAGCTGAAGAAGGATTTCGGATTATTTTTACAGTTGGCTGCAATATTTTCTTCATATCTACGCTTTGCCTGACGCACTAATCTGTTTACTCGTCGCCTGGCATCATTGTAAAGTCTAATGTTTTCGGGCGTGCTTTGCTCTTTCTTTAACCTGTAAGACAATTTTCTCTCCTTGACTGAGTGTTTAATTTCGCTATTAAACCAATGTGGACTTTTATTAGTGTTAATTCGCTTCTCGCACAAGGGGACAAATGTGTCCTGCTGAGTGAGTAAGTGATTTTTAAAGCTTAGCCAGGCGTCCTCTACATTGCCGTCATCTGATAGTTGCATATCTATTAGTTTTCGTCGGATTTCTACGAAGGGCTCTTTTGAAATTGGGCACCTTTACTTTATTTTCAGTCACCGATGTTTGAGCTCTAATGTCAACGCGCACTAGTTTATGATCGCAGGAACCGAGGTGTTCTCCTACCGTGACATTACTGACTAGGTTATCTTGGGTCGCTATAACAAGGTCAAGTATGTTATTTTGTCGAGTTGGTTCAGAAACCATTTGGCTTAGATAATTTTCCTCTAGAAATTCGATCATTCTGTGGGACTCACCTTCTGTACCCGACAGTGTCACCCAGTCGATATGGGGGAGGTTAAAGTCTCCTAGTATCAGTGAGTCGCTGTTATTAAGTGACTGCCTTAAGACGCTGTACATTTCAAGATCGGCATCGAGTGATTGCCCCGGAGGCCTGTAAGTGACAGATATATTTAAATTGACTTTTGCAGTGTTTACTCGCACGCACAAATGTTCAACGTTACTGTTTCTTGGTGTTTTGTCAGTGGGTTGCAAGTAGCTTTTGACAAAAAGGGCGACACCACCCCCTCTACGGTTTACACGATCATTGTTGAAGAATCTGTAGCCATCTATGTTGTATTCGGAACTTAAATCAATATTAGTGGTGTCGATAAATGTTTCGGTTATAGCAATTACGTCAAAGTTTTCTGTCAGAGCAAGACATCGCAGTTCATCAAACTTGTTTCTTAGGCTACGCGCATTGAAACTAAGGACTCATAGGTTATCTTGAAGCTTGGTAATAGAGGTGGTGGTACTGGAGGGTTCAATGTTACGAGTCTGTTGCGGTGTATGGTGTCTATTTACACGGGCGGGATGGAAGGACGTGGCTGAGAGTCGTTTTTTGTTGTTCGGGCGTTACGTACGGCGTTGTTGAGGAGCCTTCCGAATCTGGCTGCCCCGATGGGGGACAGGTGTATGCCGTCCCTTTGGAAAAGTTTACTCTGGCCGTAGAAATCGTTCCAGGCGTTAAAGAACTCGACGTCAAGCTCTCGGCCTTACTGTAGAAGTCGCCCTCATCCCATGTCCGTGGTAGAATTCCTGAAATCAAAATATTAGGGGATTTAGACTTATACTGCTGGATGAGCCTACGGTACTTGTCCAGCAGTTCCTCAGAACGGGTCGTGGTGACGTCGTTTGTACCTGTGTGGAGAACAAAGAGTGAGTCATTAGAGGCCACAGCGGTGACCTCGTCCAGGGCAGCTGTGATGTCGTCAACACCAGCTCCAGGATAACAGTAGTTACGCCTACGACGGGGGACTCTGCCACAGAATTCAACCACCTGATGGCGAATCATAGTCACCGACCAAGAAGGTGCTCTGTTCCTCGTCCTCCTCCTCCAGTATGGCAAATCTGTTGTAGCAATGAGTAGGATAAATGGCTCTAGGGGCGGGTCTGGCTCCTCCTCTCACGGGGGTGAAGCATTCAGCGTCAGCTCTACCGGTCACCTGTGACGTGCCTTCTTCGGAAGGTGGCTGGGCATCGAGTGCAGGTGAGGAGGGTGATGAGGCGTCACTTGCAGCAGAGAGAGAGAGAGAGAGAGAGAGAGAGAGAGAGAGAGAGAGAGAGAGAGAGAGAGAGAGAGAGAGAGAGAGAGAGAGAGAGAGAGAGAGAGAGAGAGAGAGAGAGAGAGAGAGAGAGAGAGAGAGAGAGAGAGATGTATGGCATGGATAATTTATAGTGCTACTCTTATGTTATGTTGAATTGACTTTTTTTATTATGTGTACCAGACAAGCTATATTTTGGCCCCGTACTGCCGTGCCACTGTCGGCTCGTCGTCCCTCGCCGGTGACGTCACAGGTAAACACAAGGGGCTTCGGCACGCGGGGCCAGAAGCAGGCCTCACCCGCGCTGGCAGCCCTCCAGACACTGAGAAAGAAGAACAGTACAATAGGGTAACAAGAAGACGTACCTAGTGTGTATTCAAGAGCACGGGGTTCGCTTGAACTTCTCGAAAATATAAATTGAATGTTATTTTTCAAGTTCAGTTGCCGTTTCAAATATGCGTGTTATGCCCCTGATAGTTGTCCTGCGCATTATTAATCCAGATCAGGACATTCAAACTGCTGAAAGAGTTCATGCCTTGACACCTTACCATGACTACACCAACATGCAGTGTCTTGGGGTTGGCACTTTTTTCTCATATCATAGATCATAATGTTCTATTCGTATGTTGTTTAAACCGCTTACACCGCATGTTACTTGTTTCTGTGATAATTGTTTTTTCACTTCATCTGACCACTGTCTGATGCCTTATCATGCCATGTTTTCCTCCCTAGTTGCCAGACTCTCCTGTCTCATATCCATCCTGTGCTGGAATTTTGTTCAGTTGTATGGCATACAGGGTATGTAGGTGATAGGTACCGACATGCTTGAGAGAGTCCAACGACGATGGACCAAGGAGATTGTTGGACTTTCGCATCTTGACTGTGCCTCCCGACTGGATGCCTTGGGTCTCTTTTCTGTGCATGGCAGATTGCTTAGAGCCGACATAGTCAAGGTCTGGAAGATTCTCAATGGCCTGTCTCCTGTGCAACCCTCGTGAGTTATTTTCCCTCCAGACATCATCTAGGACCCATGGAAATTCACACAGAATATTTCTACCCCACAGCAACACAGAAATACGTAGGCGATACTTCTCAGTCCAAGTGATTGCTTTGTGGAATAGCCTGCCAGACACAGTTATCCTGTCAACATCCTTAACTGTGCTTAAGAGAAAACTAGCAGAGTACCTTGGTCAAAGGCTATACGAATTTTAACCCCTACATACTAATACCAATGTATTCTCATATATAATTTCATATGATCTCATTTTAACTATAGTTCCTAAACACTCTGGTCAAAGAACATATTAACTCTAAATTACTTTATTCTAATTACAGCCATATAAATATAAATACTTATATCACTTATATACATATGTCATTATATTTTATAACTAGTCTTTACTTAGTGCAATCAACACACATTCCAGCAGCGGCTTAATAGTTTTAGTGTCAAGAGTAACTACACAAATATGTATTTTGCTGGTGTGTTGGCACTTGTGGGGTTCCCTTCTCATGGAACCTGTCTAGGTAAGATGACGTGCTGAGACACACCACCACTATGCATGATAACTCAAGTCACAAGTAGGTATCAAAATTGGGTAAAGATTCGTTTTAGTACCGGGCCAGTTTTTCATTACCTACCTTATGAAACATCTCTAGCTCTTCATATATCTTTTCTACAAATGTTCAACAATCATGGAAACACCTTCAAAATCCAATTCAAGGATTATTTATTGTTGAAAAGTGGGGATAATATTCACGAAAGCGTAGCCTCCTTTGGCGACGGCCACGGCGACGGTGCTGCCGCCGCAAAATAGCTTGCAGAGGATTTAGGTCGAGGAACCATATTTAAACTACTCCAACCGAACTGTACGTCGGCGTCCAACGGCGTCACCGTTAGTCCTCTTCTAAACCTCTTAAGAGAAAATGGAAGAGGAATTTAGAGGAGGATTGAGAGGTTTAGAAGAGGATTAATCCTCTTCCATTTCCTCTTGACCCTTTCCATACTGTGACGCCGACGTCTGCGTCACGGATGGAAAGGGTTAAAAGAAAAAACAGCGTCTGCTCAAGTTTAGTTAAGTCTGTCTTTGCAAAGAAAAATGTCTGTGTTAAGCAGAAGCACATGAGGTTCAAGGTCAAAAAGTACCTAGCCCTATGTTATTCTACACCCTCTGTTATTACGGTTCCCAAACAAACAAGAAGAGTGCCTTAAATCAACTCAGCAATAAAAAGAAAATAGTGAGTTAGAGTGAAAAGTATTACTCAAGCACTCCCCTCTCGCATGAAAAAGATGCAGGCAAAAGCTCAGGAATCAAACATAAATTAGTAATTTTGAGGATGTAGGTTATAGTCATGTGGTGGGAAGATAGACAAAGCCGCATCAGGATGAGGCAAAAAGCCGGTTCTAGCGGGTTCAACTAAAGTCAAATCAGGAACCCCAGGCTGGTGCTAGTCTGTTGAGACAATTACTATGCACAATTTTGTGTGTATTAAAAAATTAGATCATAAAACTCAATTTTACGTCCACTTGCTTATCAAACTATTTTCCCTAAACAACAGGTAAAAGAACAATACCAAGGAATTTTGAGATTATCGCTGGTGACACCCAAAAAGGTTTAGGTCAGAGGGTTGAAGCCCCCCCCCCAGCAAGTGTGGCGATGGCAAAGGAAGCTTTCTAAGGACCCAATTTTACTTTAAGTGCCATAATATTTGGCTGACTGCACGCAGCCATATATTCAAACAAGGTACTACCGTTGGGCCCAATCGCAGTCTCATTTTCTTTCGATTCCTGGGTTTCTATCCTGGGTCGGTTTTGGGAGCGCATTCGGCTTCGCCCGAAAGCGAACCCTTTTCGTTCCTACCTTCTTTCTCTTCAATTTTGGTCTTGAGTCTAAGCACAAAATCGTGTAGTTGGTCATTGGGGCTGCAGTCAAGGGATACTGAACTCCTGCGAAGTGGGACTTTCAGGACAATCATGTACATGAGGAATTCTAGGAATTCCTACGAGAACAAATCAGTAGACAGCCGATGGGCGTCCATTGGCCTGTTAAAAAGGCCACTCATTGGCATAGTGTCCACAGCAAAATTTACATCCTCTACGAGGCTGTGTTCCCCATCTTCCCCAAATGTTTCAAGAAAAAGTGACCGAAACACATCATAATCCTTCTGTTCTTGTAGTTCTGTGAATGCGCTCATGTTTATGAGGGCCGCGGCTCCCATTCTGGGATTGACCCCCGAGCGTATTAGAGATATTTTATCTCCCAGATCTGACACGAATGAAATGTTCATGACAACCTCACATTGCAACAAGAAGTCCCTGGCTGAATGATCTGCCTCATTACCTATGAAAGCCCTAACTGCTGATGATGTTAGCGGGAGGTTGGTGGCAAAAGCCATTGTGGGGTTAGTCATGCAAATACCTCGTGGTTGTTCATGCAGCTCAGGAGGAGGAGAAGGCACCCGTTTGATGACTGCTACCACTCCTTAGATGACAGTTACCGTTATCCTTAATGTCACCGTCCTTTCCATCTACCCACTCCTTATAGTCCTCGGTGAGAGCTTGTAACTTCGGGTCAGGTTTCTCTGCCATTAAAAAGAGTTACTAGTAAAATGAGGAGTAAAATGGTAAAAGAAAAAAAAAATTATCGCTGTTAAAATGAATTAAAGCCTCCGATGCTTCTAAAATGCATGAAAAGAGGAAAAAGAATAATGAGTGAGTCTTAGCAAGTTAAAATACCCTCTCCACTGTGCAAAAAAAACAACACAAAAGAAAGGAGAAAACAAAATGAATGAATATACCTAATGCGTAACAATGTTACAGTTCAGGAAAAATATTAAACATCCACATACTCATGAATAAAAACAGCTGAAATTAAAACTAGATACGGCTCCACAAGGATAGACACACATGGCACGTGAAAATCACCTAAAATGTTTGAACAAGTGGTGTAATTAAAAACCGTATTAGTGTCGTGTCAGCTACATGTGGATACCAGAAAATTGTGAAGACTGCAGATCCGTAACTCCGCCACTCAGCTTTCCTCAGCCAGCTGTCCATGACTCTCTACCTGTTTACCAGATGTAAGGCACTAAGATCCCTGTACATATTAATGTAAGAATGTACGTGTCGAAGCAGAGCTCAGCATCGGACCACTGGAGGTTTGAAGATATGTGGCTGTTTTGTGGCTGTGAGAGAGAGAGTGTTGCTGACGCTGAATCTGCAAACGTTGGCACCGGAAGGTAGGGAGTTCTGGCGAATCATCACCGGAAGATGAATTCTTCCGGCGAACAAGCAACGCACATAAAGCTTGCGCCAAGCACCGAGGGAGCAGAAAAAGACGGGCGACGACACGAGACGGTCACCTTTGCTCTGGGTGTGCCTTTCTTTTTTGTGTGACTCCGCTCACTTTGTAACTATAGTTTAACCCCTCCACTCCGGCAACGCCAACGTCGGCGTCCGACGGCATCGCCATATGGAAAGGGTTTTAGTCCGCTTTTAAACCTCTTAATCCTCTTCTAAACCTCTTAAGAGGAATTGAGAGGTTTAGAAGAGGATTAATCCTCTTCCATTTCCTCTTGACCCTTTCCATACTGTGACGCCGACGTCTGCGTCACGAATGGAAAGGGTTAAGACTGTAAAATTAGTATAAACTAAAACACACTTAATATACCAGAGAGAGAGAAAGAAAAAGGACAAGAACTCTAAAGTGAACTAAGGCTTTCCGCTCAGCCTATCAAAAGGCTATTTTGTTATCTCACCAACTGAACTTATCTTGTGAAGCAGGCCACGGTAACACAAGCCCTGAAAAGTGAGGTAACAGTCCGAGCCTAAACACCAAATAACAAACGTAACACGCATCAACCTCAATAACCACCTAAAAACTTGTAACAACCTTAGGAGATGGAAAATTCCACTTGGGAAGATAGCTATATCAACTAATTTTGCAGCTTCTCAATCCTTGACCTCCAACCTAACAATGGGGGGTTCTTCCCTCCTTGACCTTCTGATTACATTAATGTAACCTAAATTTGGTAAAGGCTCATTATAAGTTAGGGGCATATACAATAGCTGTGTCTGACGGCAGTGCTCATCTCCATCACACAGTGAAGACTATCAATCATAGCCAACAGTTATGGACAATGAGGCTCAATCTTCACAGAAGTTGCCAGAAACTGAAAGAAATTGTGTCCTGCACTAAGGCTTGCTACAGAATACACTTTTGACTCTACTAACTTTGAGCCCCCATATTCTAGGGTTCATATATTGTCAAAAATGTCATAATGTAATGGATATTGTTTGAAATTTTTATTGTTTTCCATACTCTTAAGGGCATTTTGTTTTCTTTTCAGATATCCTAAGCATCTTGAAACTATGATGATCAGGTCGATCTCTGAAGGATACCCATGATTAAAGTTTTCATTAGTGAAAACTAGAATGATTAAGAAAATTCTCATTTTTTAAGATTAATGCTTAAGACTTTATAATGGAAGGAAAGTACAAGAGGAATGTAGTTGGGCATTCAAGGTCACATTCTGAAATCATGTATAAGACATATGAGGCAAGAGCTGTGTTGTATAAACATGCGTCATGTCAAGCTACCTCAGATCTTAATTGTGAGGTCATAGTGCCCATAATGTTTTGCACTATGTTCTCCCCATCATGTGAAGCTTCCGTACAGGTGGATCTTCCTCTAAGGACTAGCATTAATGTTTCCATCAGTGCTCCTACTTCAGTTCCTTCTCTGAACACTCCAAGCAAAGAATCTGAAAGGATACCAGAAGATCAAACTGTATCAAGAAAAAGAAGAGTGCATTCTAAAAGCAAGGCCATTAAAGAACGGAGTATGAAATATTCCAGAAGAGCTAGGGATAAAGCAAGTCCTGAACAAGCACTCTCAGACAGTCAAGAATTTGATTATGCATCACCACCTTCACCAGAACAAGGTTAGTGTTATTCTGTTTGTTATAAAATTTTACTGCTTAGTTTGGTCTGCCCTATTAATTTTTTATTTTTTATTTTTTATACCTGGGTCATCTTTAAATGATATCTATATGTTTGCCAATTATTTGATAAATTTACACATGAAATGGCATTCTTAAATTTATCGTCTTAGTAATGGTGGATTTAAGTTACCCAAGAACTTTCAAGAGGGTAGCCATGGCAGAAGTCTCTAATTTTCCCTGTACCAGCACTCCACACATTCAATCCCTTGCCTTCAATCTCTTTAAAATATTCATCTGCTCTTAGTTCAGTTTACCAGAGGCCTCCTCCTGATACCATTTGCAGGAGATATCCTGTGATTTTTAAGAATTAATATCCCCCCAAATTTGCAAATACTTCAACTAGCGAATGGCGATGCCACAATAAACTGGGGTCTGCTGTACACCAGTGGTGAAAGTAAAGGTGGAGTTGGGAGCATATGCTATGATGTTCTGTTATGTAGCAGTACATCATTATTGAAATTTTATCTTGCATCTGATGGAGTCAGCCTCTTCTATCCTGTATGCCTTTCTTATTCTGTCTGTACTACTTTCATGATTTTTGTTACCATACATCCTCTACACTCTCCTTAATGTTGCTCATCATGTTCATTGTTTTTTACTTTTTTATAATGGGGCTGAAGACTTTTTTATTTTTTTCAGATTATATCGACAATGACCCAGACAACAGTGAATTTAGTTCAGATAATGATGTTACCTTTTGGAAAAAAGTGGGGAAATGTAGAAAACAAAAACTGCAGGCATCATCTGCATTTGAATTTCCCCTCAAGTATCCTCCACACATAAGTAGTTTGAAATATGATAAGTCAAAAGGCAGTTCAGGAAGCAGCCAGATACTAATCAAGAGTTGTGAGAGTCAGCAAGCTACTTTGTCAAGGGAGGGTGACAGTAAGTTAGATGAAGCCAATAGTTCAGTGATGGAGGCTGGAGGTGATGATGACTGGATAACTGATGATGAGGTGGATGAGGAGGAACTTGAAAATATTGACATTGAGATGGCCTTCAAAAGAGAGTATAAGGAGAGACGTCTGCCACGCAACACCAAGGAGAAGAACTTTATGTGCGACATTTGTGGCAAGCAGTACTCAAAACACAACTTGCTAAGAAAGCACGTTGTCAGACATCATAAGGAAGAAGACGGTGCAAAGCTGTTTCCATATTCTTGCCAGCATTGTGAAAATGTCTATATTACGGAGAGGCAGTTGTTACACCACCAGAAGCAACCTCCAAGACCATGTGAAGTGTGTGGAGTAATATTTAAGTGCATTGGTCTGCTTTGGCCCCACAGACGTGACCACAACAGTGTATGTCAAGTGTGTGACAAGGCATTTTCAGGGAGAAATTCACTTGTCCAGCATATGAAGATAGCACACCAAGAAAAAAATATTCCATGTCCTAAGTGTGATAAAATGTTCTCATTTGAATCATTCAAGAATCAACACATTGCTAAGGCACATCCTGAAAAACCCTTGCCATACCAGTGTGACAAATGTGATTTTAGTGCTATGAAAAAAGTGTCTGTCAAAATTCATCAGAAAAAGGCTCATACTGCAAAGCCTCCTCAGTATACTTGTAAAGATTGTAATAGTAAGTTTACCTGTGAAGCATCTTATAACACTCATGTTGAAAACCATATTAGTAGAAGGAGCATTGTTTGCCATTTATGTTCTCAGAGATTTATATCAGATGAAGAAATTCAGGTCCACATGAAATCTAATCACAAACCATCAACTAACAAAAATAATGAAGAAAACACTTTGTCCAGCCCTTTGTACAACGGTGAACTCCAGTATTCCTGTGGTGTATGTAACATTATTTGGAGTGATGAGAAACAGCTAACTCAGCACATGCAGCAATTTCATTACATGGACATTGAGACTCCTAGAGACATCAAGGTAGAAATTGAGCACGTTGAGGCACCAGAAGCTAGCCTTGGTTCTGGTAGTGGGGTGCAAGCTGTGAATAATGGTGATTCCAATCCTCAGAACTCTGACTGGCTCATTAAGAATGAGCCAACAACCTTGAAATTTTCAACAGGACTTGACTGTTCTGATGGTGAGTCTGCTCTGCTTATGCCAGCTACTGCAGTGCCTCCAAATATAAACATGGTGGACATAAATGGAGTGCACTATCACGTCATCAAGGGGAGTCAATGATCTTTACCAATGACTCTATATTCTATTACAATCAGCTTTAAGTAAGGATATATATATATATATATATATATATATATATATATATATATATATATATATATATATATATATATATATATATATATATATATATATATATATATATATACCTTCCTCCACTTTAACCACGCTGCCGCCACTCTCACTCTCACTGTCCTCTCCACTCCTGCCTCACAGTCCAGAACATATCCCAAATAACAAAAATGTTCGGTAAATGTCCAGAGAGTTGCCCATCTCACTGCGGTACTTCTCACCCTAACCATGGGTTAGAGCTCATAATTCTATGCATTTTGAACCCCATATATATGCCTCGGAAATTGATAGTATCGCGTCTAGCGATTTTTGAAAAGTTAGTGTTTTGGTAATTATTGAAAATCACTCCGCGCCTCTAAAATACGATATTACGCCTCCATATTGTACTTAACCCTAGAACGCTAACCATGGGTATGAGGTACCCGAAGCGAATGACGTCATTGCCATTGTGTATGGTTCCGGTGCTCTGAGGGTACCCACCTCCTCAGTAGCTTCATGTGCCCGCTTGACAGTGTAGGGGAAGGTCACGTTGTCTCGCTCTCTCTGCTCACCTTTGTTGTAGGCCTACATTCGGGTGCGGCATACCCATGGTTGGTGATACAGGGTGTTGTACATGTCCCTATGATATTGTTTACGTACTTTTTTAGTGATCACCTGTGCAGTGGATCACAGGACCTGGGAGGCCATACAAGAAGTTTGGAAGCCATCGGATGATAATTTTTTTTATGAAATTTTTTTTTTTTGAAATTTTTGAACATTTTTCCTATTTTTAGTAACATTTTTCAGTACCTGATTTTCATACCAAAACAATACGTTTTTCAGTTCTTCTTAATGTTAAGTCAAGATACAAAGTTTGAAGTCCCTTCATGTAACTTTATTCCATTAAAACTTTACATTTAATTTTATTTATTTTTTTTTCAAAATCGGGTATGACGTACCCATGGTTAGTAGTGGTGTGACTTTTTCTAAGGTTAGTGTTCTAGGGTTAAGGGACGAAATACATGTCCCTTAACCATAATATGAAGGCGGAAAAACTTAAAAGTGATGAAAAAGTGGTAAAGGTAGTGAAAAGGCATATTATACATACGCGCGATGTGTTTACATGGCGATGCCATTGCGATGTGAGCTGCGTTGCCAACGATCCGGTTAGTGGTGGTACGCTAGGTTA
Organism: Eriocheir sinensis; assembly: GCF_024679095.1. Lineage (NCBI taxonomy): Eukaryota > Metazoa > Arthropoda > Malacostraca > Decapoda > Varunidae > Eriocheir > Eriocheir sinensis. The sequence goes on from NC_066509.1 coordinate 12,805,132, forward strand.
GCGATGGTACGCTTAGTTAGCGATTAGCCCACGCATGTGAGACAAGTCCACCACGCGTGGTTATTTTTTTTCTTAGAACACGCACCTTTACCCAAAGGCTTTTGTGAAGGTTTGGGCCGGGTATAGTATTAGGTAAAGGTGCGTGTTCTAAAAAAAATCAAATAACCACGCGTGGTGGACCTGGTCTCACATGCGTGGGCTAATAGCTAACTAAGCGTACCATCGCTAACCGGATCGTTGGCAACAGTCAGGTCAAAGCTAAGCCTTGGTGAGGCTGGGAGCGGCCGACACCTGCTTCTTGTCAGTCCCAAGATGGCGGACTCAACTTCACTTTTACCCACCGCGCGCCGCCGCCTCCTAATCCTACTTCCATGATCTGTTCCGTCCCGTGGATTTATTTTTATTTTTATGTGGGCTATGGCGCCGGTAGACTATCCATCTGGGCCTGATGGTCGGCCCGGAGCCTGTCATGGCCCAGGCAACTTTATTGTGGCGCAATTATAATTGGCTCATGCTGCTCCCCGAAGCTCACTTTTTTTCCTCCTTTACTCCCTTGTTATCTCAAAACCTTGGAAAAGGGAAGAAAACAGGAAGTGAGAACGGGTCGTTTTAAAGCCACAGATGAAGCCTCACAATTGGCTGAGCTCTGAAAACACGCTTGTGATTCGCTAGGAGTCCGATGACGTCATCGCCGGCGCTCACCCGGTCAGTGGCCTCGCTGCCTTGGGGCAGTGTCACATTGGTCGTTTTCTTCTAACCGTTGTGGCTACTGGCAACTCCCGTACACCCATCCGGGAGCGAGTTGTCGGTTGTCCGTAACCTGTTGGTGTCCTAGAGTGTGTTAGAACTTATTTGGTGAGTGGTTCATACAAACCAAACATACCCAATGGCAAGAAGAGAGCAGTGTTAAAGACGACTGTTCTCTTCTTGCCAAGAGCTAGGTTTGGTTCATGTGAGCCACTCACCAAATACGTTTTAACACACGCAAAGAAATGGTGAAAACGTTTCTGTTTGTCAGAAACATCTGCAATGGTTCCTAATGAGTCTGGTGTGTGCGTGTGTGTGTGTGTGTGTGTGTGTTTGTTGTTATTCGATCCATGTGTATGGGTGGGTTGGCCGCGCACGCGTAGTGGTGACAATGAGAACTGGCATGGAGGAACCACAGGCATGCCACACCCACAACTGTTTCTTCCTTCCATTTAACTGCAGCAACAAGTCCATAACTTGGGTAATGGCAGCACAAGCCGCGACAGCCCTTACTTTAGCAGACGACGCCATGTTGATACAGGGCAAGTTTTTTGTTAACGTTGTGGATGTGGATACGGGCAACCGACCTTGGCCGTGTGGGACGCACACCAGGAAAAGTTGGAGCTGCCGGTTGCCCTGGATGGCAACAACGCGGTGGGAAAAAAAAAAGCTCTGTGTGACACCAGCTTACGGATAACCGGGAACTCTCTCCCGGTTGGGCGCACGGGCGTTGCCCATAGCCCCAACGGTTGGACGAAAACGGCCATTGTGACACCGCCTTAAGGCAGTGAAGCTGCTGATAGGGTGGGCGTCGGCGATCACGTCATCGGACTCCCAGCGAATCACAAGAGTGTTTTCAAAACTGTCAGCCAATCGAAAGGCAGCCGTCTTCAACTGTGGCTTCAAAATGACCCGTTTTCTCTTACCGTTCCCCCCCCCCCCCCTCTCTCTCTCTCTCTCTCTCTCTCTCTCTCTCTCTCTCTCTCTCTCTCTCTCTTGCCATACCCACAATGTTTGGAGGAAAACGTCCAGTGTGATGCTACCTTTAAATGTAGCGTGCGCGACGCCGATGGTAAATAGACGTGACCCGTACGTGTCAAAGCAGCGCGAAACTCGAAGTGATAATGCGCGAAATTCGGGATGGTAAGAATTAAGGACTAACCGCGAAACTCGGATACCGCGAAACTCGAGAGGGTAATATATATATATATATATATATATATATATATATATATATATATATATAGATATATATATATATATATATATATATTGCCTCAGTGATTATCAAATATCAATAGAATTCTAGAAGTAGACAGTGAAGATGTAACAATACATCATGGGTTTGAAAGAGTAATTGGCTAAATTATATGGAGAGAAGGAATTTTGATAGCAGTACCAAGTGATAATGAAGGGATGGGGAAAAGTGAAAACTGGGAAGTAGAGAAAAGAAAGATGTATGAGCTATGTTAGTTGAGTCAAGGGCTAGAGCACAAGGCAAGGGATGATATATATATATATATATATATATATATATATATATATATATATATATATATATATATATATATATATATATATATATATATATATATATATATATATATATATATATATATATATATATATATATATATATATATATATATATATATATATATATATATATATATATATATATATATATATATATATATTATATATATATATATATATATATATATATATATATATATATATATATATATATATATATATTTTATTTTATTTCATTGTTACTATTTTTTTTTTTTCAATCCATGTGTTGTCTGTCTTTAGTGGCATCAGGTAGATCTTGATGGTAACATGACATAAATCATGATTTATTAGTTTTTATAGAAAACCGAATTTCTTTATTAGTACATTTATTATGGACATTTCTTTGATATGTATATTTTATAACATGGTGTAGATCAGGGCGAAGCATCATTAAATTCAATCAAATTAATGTATTACAATTTACATGTAGAAAAGCTAATGCTACTTATATTTTATTAATGTAAATTTGATAATCACTCTAGAAGTGTCAGGTTTTCATTTTGTCTACCACAGTCTACAAATTAATTATCATAGCAAGTTCAACAATTGGTACAATCAAACCCTCTGTATATCAAGCATCAATATGCATTACATGTCATTAGTAAAGTCAGGAATGCCATTATGCCACCTTTCATAATGTCATGAATACTATTACATGCCCTCATTATCATTGGTAAATTATGAGTCTAAAAAGTCAACAGTGAGCCCATTTTCCTCATACAGGACAGGCTAAATACATTTCAACTCTATGAATTTCTGGGTTAATGTTAATCTTAGGTGGTCTAATCCTGAGCGTCTTCCTTCTTTTGTTAAGCAGGAGCCCTGACACTTTTACTTGCCTCAAGTGCAGTGTAGTATTCAAGCATATACTCTTTAAGTCTTGACCCCCTTATGTATGTGTCTGTTATGTCAAGGGATATCATAAAGAAATATATGAATGACATAGTTTTATGGTAATTTTATTAAATAACTGTTTGATAGTTCTCAAAATGTATATTTAACACAGTGTGTTACATAATTTCAAAATTATACTGCCCTGCTGAAAGTGAAGAAAACAAAAACAAATATAAATAACAAGTTGGGTGCCTGCATAACATTTTATTACTTCATACAATGCCCAAACATGATTATATATTAACAAGGTAACAACAGTGCAATTTTATCTTATCATGACCACTCCTTTTGACTGACATTTTGTGTGGGAAAATAACTACATTTACTAATGCCACAAGTACAAGAGTGAAGCATATCCACTATACGTAGTCTATCAAATCTAACTTGAGCCTTTAGGCACGGCTCCCCTGAGCCGCGCTAATGCCACTTCACCACCCCATCACTCTCCTCAGAGGAGCTCGCTACCTCTCTTATTTACGTTATATATAAGATCTTTTTCTTGGCTGTGCAGGACACGAGAGTGAGAACTACGTGAGTCTTCCGTGGTGGCGGAAGGGTGAATGGTGCTGCACCATCGCATGAACCACGTTGCCAAGTGAAACGGAAGGCTTACAGAGTCGTTGTCTTTTCCTCAAATTTCAAGCCATTCATTACACCATGCAGTCGTATTATATATATATATATATATATATATATATATATATATATATATATATATATATATATATATATATATATATATATATATATATATATATATATATATATATATATATATATATATATATATATATATATATATATATATATATATATATATATATATATATATATATATATATATATATATATATATATATATATATATATATATATATATATATATATATATATATATATATATATATTCCATAAATAGATAATGTACAGACTAACACTGAGACAGATCACCATGCACAGGTCATCACTACAGTCGGTCCAAATTAGCTTGGCCAATTTGCACCGAGAGGCCCCTCCCCCATTCTGGCTAAGCTCCGCCCCCCTTTCACCTGATTGGCTGTTGATGACATCATAGATTGTATCAAAGACACGTACCAAATATATATGATTGAGATAATCTAGCTTCTTTCATGATTAAAAAATATTCGAAACTTAATTGAATAACGACACTCTACTTAAACAATCAATGACATCACCTAAGAAACAAAGTACAATCATAATACTGATCTTGATCTTAATCTTGATGTCACAGGTGGCTCGGGATTTCTCCCCAGCCAGGCCTTTGTAGCGGCAGCTCCTGTGAAAAGAAAACAAAAAAACATGCGGGAAGTCAATGTTCTCGGGGCAAGATATCATTCCCTACATCTTGCACGCCACATGGCTTCCAAGAACTCTTTCACTGCCTCAATCACTTGTCCACTCGTCTCTCCACTGAGCCCCAGCAGCAGCACCATCCACTCCCTTCCAGTCCTCCCGTTTACTCCACGTCCCATCTCGCTCAAAAACACATGCATCATCTTCGTTCTCTCCCTGCCATACTTCTTGCATTCCAGCACTACATGCTGCACAGTCGCATCCACACCCCTATCACACATCTGGCACACTTTGCTGCGGGACTCAGACCATCTATAGTTCCTTGCATTCACATCCAGACACTGCGCTCTAGCACGGAAAAGATCACCTCCCAGGCTTCCCTCATACCACACCTCACACTTTGGGGCCTCTTTCTCCCTATACCAGTCGAGAGTTTCCTTTCTTTCCATCTCATTCTTCCACTTGCTCAATCCCTCATCTTTAACTGCCATATCTATCACATTCTTCCAATTTCTTACATCCCACTCAAACCCCTCTCCATTTCTGTTTGTTATTCTCCATTCAAACACATTCTGTCTATATTCAAAGGGTCGGTACACCCACCTACTTAGCAACACATTCCTGTCTATCATTCGCCCACATTTATTCGCCCATTTGCCATCTCTTATACTCCACAAGTATACTTTCCTTGCTAATCTTGCATCCTCCATTTGTTCCAGTCTCACTTTATATCTCAAGATTGCCTTCACTAGTCTTTCCCTAAACGTGCTCCATCCCATGTCACCCCTAAGAGCCTACTGCTGCAAACCTTGGTGCATTCAGTGCCATTCGATCTTGCTACCCTATTCTGCCCCACTTCCAATTTTTCTATCTCACTGTCATTCCATGTCATCACATCCATTCCATACATAATGCTCGGGACAGCCACACTCTTCCAAACCTCACGGATGACATCATATTGCTCGCTCTCATCCTCGCTGCACTCCCTAAACGGCCTACCCACTGGTTTGCCATACTTATCTTTACATTCTTGGCCCTGCCGCATCCATTTACCTCCATCCACACCCCTAGGTACTTGTATTCTTCCGTCTGTTCCAACTCATCCCCTTCCAGTCTCCAAGTTGTTTCTCTCTCGTCCTCTGACCTATTTACTATCATTACTTTGCTCTTCTCACTACTGAACCTAACCCCAAAATCCCTTCCATAACCCCCTACCACATCTAGGAGACTACGTAGTTCTTCAGCAGACTCACTCATAACCACCACATCATCCGCATACAACAACACACATACTTTATCCTCTCCAATTTTCACTCCTGCATTCATTCTCCTCATTCTGACTGCTAATTCCTCTGTGAAAAGACTAAATAATGTTGGTGATAATATACAGCCTTGTCTCACTCCTCTTTCACTCTTCACCCAACCTGTCTCTAGATCACCTTGTCTATACTTTGCTCTTGTACCAACATACATACTTCTAATTATGTTAACAATCTTATCACTCAGCCCAACTTTTTCAAGCACTCTGCATAACACATCTCTATTCACCCTGTCATAAGCTTTCTCTATATCTAGGAAGCCTAAGTACAGTTTCCCTCCCTCTCTCTTTTTCCTTTCAATCAACTCATTTACAACAAACATGTTATCTTCTGCTCGCCTGTCCACTCGGAATCCGTTCTGCTCCTCACCCAGCACCCTGGCACTCTCAATCCATTTACACAACCTTTCATTCAACACAGCACTAAAGATTTTTCCTATTGAGTTTACCAGAGAGATTGGCCTATAGTTCTTTAATTCCTGCTTACTCTTATGCCCGCCCTTGTGGATCAGAGTCACTCTACATTCATTCCATTTACTTGGCACTCTCTCTTCTCCTCTACTGCAAGTTTTCAAGGGAGAACGGGCCCTGCAAAACAAGCCCAGCCCAAGACCAAGATCAGCTGGCCTTTCCCGCCAAACTTGTGCGTCCGCCGTCCGCCGCCTGACCGTCACTCAGAAGGGTGGAGGAGGAGCAGTGCAAAGTGCTGGTAACGCCCCAGCTTGCAAGACTTACTGTCACTGTGTCATCCCGCTAGGCTGCAGGGCAAGGAGGCGAACTGCTGCCCAGTACCCAGCCACACGGTGAAGGAGAGGTGGAGAATACTGGCGCCAAGGCACTGGGCAATACTGAGTGAGAAGAGCCAGTGGCCGATCCCTTGTTAACAGTCGCAGGCGAAGGGCCCGCTGTCCCCAGCCATGACCATCTCGGCGAGGATCCGCATGCAAGTCAGGGGAGCAAGGAAAGCCGTGAGGTTCACCTGGCAGGGAAAACCCATTCAGCCGTCCCGCAAAGAAAGACGCTTTGAATCCAGAACTTTTTACAGGCATGTATTACCTAGATACCTTCAAATAGCTTAATCCTCCACAATTACAGTAACATTGTATGCATGGTTTATGGGAAATCAACTTATATTTTTCATATGTGGTAGGCCACACCATTGGTAGCAGCTACGACAGGGTAAAAGGCTCAGCTGTCAAAATTCTGACATTCTTAATATCATTTGCATGGATTTTCTGGTAAATGGGCCATACTTGTCCAAATTGTGTTCATAACTATGAGAACATTATCATTTCACCAAGTGATATGTCATAGCTCATCAAAGACACACCGTTTACTGTTTACCGTTGATGAGGTTTCAGGCCCTGCTCCGCCGCTGATGCAGCTCTCTACGAGGGCTGTCAACAATTTCAACGTTAGCCTCAATAATAGTCTTTGATGCACTTATTCTCAAACATCGTAGTGAGTGAGTGAGTGTCTTAATTTCTTTCACGAATAATATCACATATAACAATTAGTTCAGTGTTCATGTCTGCTATTTTCATTATAGTATCACAATTAAATATTCAACAATTATTTCCAGCACACTGAACCTTCATCACACACAATTTATCTTAGAGTACAGACACTGATTAATAGCCATGATCGGTCATGTTACGAATTCTCTCAATTTAATTCTGGAGAACTACACAACACTGGTCATTCGCTGAGTGGTTGATTTCAGGCTTCTTGTATCTCACACAGTTTATGCATTTCTTCTCAGCCATGGTGCACTCCTGTGATTTATGACTGCCAGCGCATTTGAAACAATTTGGGGTGTCTCCATTGGTCTTGGCAGTACAGTGGGCCTCAAGATGGCCATATCTCTGACAATGATAGCATATAATTGCATGGTATCTGTCTCTCACTGTGTATATTCCCCATTCTAATTTTAGCTTGTCATGATTCTTGTGAATCAGCTCTCTTACAGTTGGGTCACACCTCAAAATGTAGTGCATCGTGCCGCCAGCTGCAGGCTTGCTAAAAACCAGCTCAATCTTATCCTCAACACCCCCAATGGGGTGTAAGAACTCATTGCAGTCTAAGATGGTCTCCTTTATTTTATCCTTGGTCTCCTCTTTATGCACATTGCATATCATGATCTTTGGTTTCATCTTTCCAACACTCTTGGTATTAATTTGCACAACATACTCCAGTTTTTGAGCAGCAGACCCTTGTGTTCTCATTATCAAAGTTCATGATAATGTTACCTCTATTTGTAAATCTTGAATCAGTTATTTGAATACCATTCAATGCCTGGGAGACTTCATCCTTCATGTCTGTTGCCTTCTTTTCCTGTGTAGAAGCTTTTACAACTGAGAGATTTTTCTTGACCTTCTTGCCTCTCTTTGCCACCTCAGCCCAGCTAGATTCAGCATGCTCAGCAAGTTTAAGGGTGTCAACAACTGATCCCAGCTCCTACACCTTCACAGCCCTTGATTCAACTTCATCCTTAACCACAGATATTTCCTTAGATAATTTTTGCTTGAATTCATCCATTTTTTCCACAATTTTGGTTGCCAGAGATGCTTTATGGAGGCATGGTTTGCACATCCAATTAATTTTAGGTATATTCTCCTGCTTAATTCCAGACAAATGAGCACACTTCACATGACACCATTTAGGGCACAAACAGCATCCAATCCATTTCTCCCCTGTGAAATCCCTACAAACATAACACAAATCCAACGGGGCCTTGGCTTTGCCAGCCATGTCGACACAGCACTTTCCACACGGAGCAAGATGCGACACATCGGATCACGGCCACGACTACTCACTCACAGTGGGTTGCAAGCTCAATAGGGTGTCTACCTTGATTTATTCATCCTGCTATTTATTTAATCTCTACCTTCTTTTTAGACCAATAATAACTGTATCAGACTTTGATAAGCTATGACACCAGTCTGCAAAAGTGATATATATATATATATATATATATATATATATATATATATATATATATATATATATATATATATATATATATATATATATATATATAAATAAGGAAGTAAGAAGAACATGTAAACCAGTTTTACAGGAAAAGTATCAAGTCTACTTGTCCTGTACTGATCCTGTTCAGGTTCATGTTGTGGTCGGGAAGCACAGCCTTTGCAATGGTGCTTCCCTATCTTGTTTCTCTTCTCAATTGGTCAAGTTCCTCCGTTGGTGTTCCCTTTTCATCCACATCTCGTACACTATTTTCTTAGCTTCTTCTATCCATTCTTCTCCAAACAGTAGATCACCAATGATGTTTTCTTGTTCTATATAAGGTCTTTGCAAAGCTCTTGATTATCTCCTTATTTCCTCATATCCAGGGCACCACAACAAAAAATGATTTAAATTTTCCATCTCCCAATTACATAGTAAACATTTTGTATCTTCATTTGTATGCCTGTTTCTATCATTGATCCTGTACTGGTCCTGTAGCAAGTCAGGCACCAGTGAATCATTGCCATCTCTTACAAGAAAAATATTCAGTATCATAAAAAAGATAAACTATTAGTCCTACTTATGATTTTTATTTGGAAAACTCATCTTGGGTAATGCATATTAAACTATGGTTCCATTTAACATTGCCCAAGTTTAATACAAGAAAATGGCCTCATAAGACTGAAACAAATAATCAGTGGAAACAAACAAGGATTAATGAAAAAAAAATCATTAATAATAAAATTGAATATATATATATATATATATATATATATATATATATATATATATATATATATATATATATATATATATATATATATATATATATATATATATATATATATATATATATATATATATATATATATATATATATATATATATATATATATATATATATATATAACACACACACACACATTACTTGGGCATTTATTAATTAAAAGATCCATTGTATTCAAGTGTTTGACTTATTGTCTGATTGATGTATACATTTTCCTTATAACAATTTTTGTTGGGAATTGTTTGTTTCTGCTCTTTGTCTTTTTCAAAATCTTCAACTAAATTCTGTGGGAACTTTGCTATTATAGGCTTTTTTGTTTCTTCTTTTGTGTCATTGAGCTGCCTCCATTACTTTAAAGAAAATAACTTGCTGCTATGAATCAGTTTCTTAGAATAATAAAGGGGGCTTGAGTAGGAGAAATCCCCCCATAGGTGAGTTAGGTTACAAATAGGGTTTGTTTCCCGGATCCCGGACAATTTTCAAGGTTTAATAATCCCGGGATATTTTTGCACATTCTGGGAAATCCCGGGATGAAATTAAGTACAAAAATAGGGGCAAATTTGACTGCACCATGGTTGTGGACTTGTGGTTCTATTTATATTTATGTACTGGGTGTCTCATGAGGAATGTTTTGTGTGTGTGTGTGTGTGAAGGAAGGACTTACTGTTTAGGTATTCTCTTGAGTATTATAAAGCAGCTATGGCACTCTTGTTACCCGTAACACAGCTTGTATAATGAACACCATGTCTGCATATTTCATGTTGCTGTATGTATATGGCATTGAGATGAGCGTGACAACTTAACGAAATTACAAAAAAAGCAGCACACTTTCCTTCCTCACATGAGTGACCGACTAGTGACAGTTGACAGTAAACTGACTGTCTGTCTGTCTGCCTGCCCGCACAGCTGATCGCTGTTGCCGTAGTTCCCAACGTTTTAGCTACTGATTGCTGCGATGATACATAACGTTTTTTTATGTTGGACATGTAATGTGACTAATGTCTAACTATCATCTTTGGGTAATCGCACTCCGAAAAGAGTATGAAAAATAACATTTTAAGATAGCTACAGCCAGAATGGCACCTCTCTGTCCCTCTGTCTGTTAAACATTAAGTGGAATTAATAAGACAGTCTATATACAGTAATATTTCTGCATATCTATTAATGTTAAGCACATCAAAAACCTGAAAGGGAGACTAGGTATAATGTGCAATTTTAGACAGTGAAAATCCTGGGAATTCCCGGGATCCCGGGATTAGGGGTAATTTTATCCCGGAATCCCGGGACAAAGAAAAAGGTCCAAAACGACAATCCCTAGTTACAAATGTAAGATTCAATTCATTTTGATAAGAGATTAGTTCTGCCATGCAGAAGGCAAATATCACAGCTGAATCATATCTTTCATTGTGTATTGGTTCCTTATATTGATATATGACATACTCTGTGGTAAGTTTTTTTTTATATAATTTAAATGAATCTTTCAGAGGATATTCTCTTGGCCACATCAAAATAGAAGAGGGGGACTGTGTTTTTATAAGAAATACAGATGCTGAGGATGATCATGCCAGCAGCTGTGATATTGCCAAAATCATCAGATGCTATGATAATGGTAAGTATCAATCAGGTGTTTTGAAAGTGGACAATGAAAATGTATAATAACCACCATTCCTTTTCATTTTGATTTTTTTTTGTAGAACTCATGGTATTTTTTTTACATCAGTTTTTCGACAAGCCCTGTTGTAAGGTGGTAACTATTCGATTAGCCCAGTGTAGCCTATAGTAAGTTTTTTGGCTATTCAACTAGTTTGGCTTGTTCACTAGTAAGACTGGCTGTTTGCCTAGCCTAGCTTGTTCACTAATAAGGCTGTGGCTATTGGATGAGCCAGGCTCACCCACTAATTCAGCTGTGGCTATTTGTCACCAAGCCCATCTCATTGTGGCTATTTGTTGAACCTGGCTTGTCCAATAATAAAGGCTGTAACTATTCTCCAACCTTGGAGACTCAAGCATTACCATGAGAACTCAACTTTCTAGAGTGTTGCATGATTGGCTTGCTGAATTGCTGGAGGAAGAAAATATAGGAGTCCAGTCTTTCTCCTTCCCAACCCTCCCCTTTTCTACCTGCATGCTAGTCAGTGAGTTAGTCAGCCAACCACCTTCCTTCCTTCCTTCTTAGCTCAGCCATCCAACACCTCCCTCCCTTCCTTCATCCATACCTTCAGCCAGCCAGAAAACCTTCCTTCCTCTCCCACAATCAGCCACCAAAACAAAACAGCACCATCAAATGTAGAGCTTCCATGATAATGCTCGGTGGCCTGTGGATTCCATGAATAGCCACAGACAGCTATTGGACGAACCAGGATTGCTGAATATCATGGCCAGACTATTAAACATGCCGGGCAAATAGCCGTGTCCTTACATTTGGAAGAGCTGGACTCATTGAATAGACATGACAAGCTGTGCCCAGCAAATATCCATGTCCTTATTACTGAAAGAGTCTGGCACAGCCAATAGACATGATGAGGAGGGCTCAGCTGATAGCCATGTCTTCATCTTTGGATGCGCTGAGCTCATCGAATAGTCACCGTCAATTCTTTTGAAAAATATCAGAGAACAAATGAATATACTTCCAAAAGTAAATAAGGAACCTATAAATGCATTGATTATTGATTTTCCCTGCCTAGAACTCATTCTTTTCTGTCATTAAGCCTCTTGGTTACATTGGTTACATAAAACTTGAGCCAGTTATCTTTTCCCCAGGAGAGCGAATTAACAACAACAAAGTCAAAGTCCAGTGGTACTCCAGAGTTGAAGATATTCCACAGAACCATTTGAAAGACATCCCAGAAGGTGAGAAACATATCTTACGTTTCTGCATATGTTAAAGAAATCTGTTCTCTATATCACTAATGCCCTGTTTCTTCATGGGAACTTCTCTTGTGGGACACCCAGTACTCTCTTGCTTTTCCAATCAAAAAATTGGATAGAGTTAGAGATCACAAGAGCAAAAGTATAATTATAAAGCTACTTTTTCTAAGTCAAAACATGTCTGGTAATCCACTTGGTGTTGATAGTTCAGTGGGAGCTGCAGTCTCAGGCCTTTAGGCCTTTTTCAAAAGATTTATGCTATGAAAATTCTAACAAGATAAAAGGGAAGTATTTCCATACTTGCACCTTTTCAAATCTCAAATCTGAGCTGTGCTATTTTCCTCAAATATGTATATTATATACTTGAAAATTGATTTTTATAACAGATGTGCCTCCTATTGATACCTCCCTGGAGGTGGTGAAGGAAGACAGATCATTTGAAACTGATGTTGATGCTGACACCATCCACAGCATATGCTATGTAAGTCCTTTTTTTTTTTTTTTTTCTTTCTTAGTCAGTTTGATTTTTCTTTAAAACTAGAAGAAAGTAAGAGTTCGGATAGGATAACATATTTGTCAAGGGAATAAAGATGGTAGCATTGTCCTTAGGAAACTTAAATGAGCGTGGTCAGGAAGTGAGTGATGGTAACCTACAGGAATTATTGGAATTATGGATGTCATCAAATTATGAAATATTTATTAAAAAGATATTAAAAGAAACTAACAGCATCTAGATTTTTTTTTCAATAGATAGTATTGGCTATACACAGCACCACATGTAGCCACCAGGAGAACTGTCAGAGAGGCTTTTCTAGTTTTTTATTTATTTATTTATTTTTTTATTTATTTTTTATTTTTTTAAGTTTGGAATCCTGGAATACAAGTCATTGGAGCCAAATGTCCAAATACTGTAACTGCTGGTTGGGATAAAACTTTTTTTTTTTTTTTTTTTTTTTTACAGTAAAGGAAATAGCTTAAGGGCCAAAAAAAAAGGAAACTAATGAAAAAAAGCTGTTAAGAGGAGTGGCCAAAAGAGAGGTTAATTTCAGGAGGAGAGGTGTCTTGATACGCTCTTCTGGAAAGAGTTCAAGTTGTAGGCAGGAGGAAGTACAGATAAAGGAAGATTGTTCCAGAGTGTACCAGTGTGAGGAATGAAATAGTGAAGATGCTGGTTAACTCTTGCATAAGGGATTTGGACAGTATAGAGATGAGCATGAGTAGAAAGTCATGTGCAGCATGGCTGCAGGAGGTGGGGAGGCATGCAGTCAGCAAGTTTAGAAGAGCAGTCAGTGTGAAAATATCGATAGAAGACAGAAAGAGATGCAACATGGTGGCAGAATATAAGAAGTAGAAGACTGTCAGTAAGAGGAGGGGGTTTTAAGGCAGTGAGGCTGCTGATAGGGTTAGCGTCGGCGATGCTGTCATCGGACTCTCAGCGAATCATGAGCGTGTTTTCAGAACTATCAGCCAATCGTAAGGCAGCTGCCTTCAACTGCGGCTTCAAAACAACCCGTTCTTCCTTCCCGTTTTCTTCCTTTATCCAAGGAACGTATTTTGAGACTCAACATGGACAGGAGTTCCTCACATCCCCCCTCCCACTCCCCAACTCTGGCTTCATCATTTAATAAGTCTCTCTCTCTCTCTCTCTCTCTCTCTCTCTCTCTCTCTCTCTCTCTGTCTCTCTCTTTTGCCATAGCCACAATGTTTGGAGGAAAACATCCAGTGTGATACGACCTTTTAAGGTAGTGTGCGTGACGCTGATGGTAAGTAGACGTGACCTGTACATGTCAAAGCAGTGCGAAACTCGGGGTGATAATGCGCGAAAGTCGGGATGGTAAGAATTTAGGACTAACCATGAAACTCGAGGATTGCGAAACTTGGATAGCGCGAAACTCGGGAAGGTACTGTATATGTATCCAATTTGGTTGAGTCTGCAAGTCGTTTTCCCCTATTTTACCAATTCGAAGAGGTTTTACTGTAATTGAGTGAATGAGTGAGTGTTACAGCTAAGGGATAAAAATATCAACATAGCTGTTTTTGGCTTTTTGGTCATGACATTATTTTGGAAATAAGATTGACATAATATTGAATGTCTTATGGTCATAAAAAACATATTTTGTGCAGTAGTTGTTTGTATAATTTTTGTCATTCAGTAGGTCTTTTTTAACTAATACTGCAGCTAAGTACTGATATTATAATTTTAATTGGCTTCCTCAGGTAAGGGAAGTACCCTGTGATGTCTCCCCAAGGAATGTTCCTCGGCCACAGTTCCTCTCAACACCATTCTTTGTGTGCCGCTTTAGATATGGAGGGAAAAAGCCTCATGGTGGAAAGAAGCCGTGTCTCCAACCTCTTGAGGATTTGCAAGACAGTGAACAAACTCCTGTCAGGTTTGTACTCTGATGTTGCTTAAGGGATATGTCATTGAAATGTTACTTTGTATAAATGTACATATAACTTCTAATATTCAAATAACTGATACTGTAGCTACTATGATGGATTTGTCCCATAATTGCCTTAACCTGGTAGCAGCGGGGATCATGTTTCTTAATGGTCCCTCCAAGCGAGAAAAATGAGAAAAAATCACCCCTCACACAAACCATTTTATAATATATATCAAAGCATTTGTGATCAGATTATGTATCATTTATTTTGGGGGGTAAATATCATGGCACAAATTTGGCCCGTCGCTGCTACACGGTGAAGCCACAAATTTGGCCCGTCACTGCTACCGGGTTAAACCTTACCAAAAAAATCAGATTCTCAAATTTTCATTGTAATAAGAGGGTAGTTAATGAATACTCATTATCATTTTAATATCTCCAACTCATCAGAA
The DNA here is from genome assembly GCF_024679095.1 of Eriocheir sinensis. NCBI lineage: Eukaryota > Metazoa > Arthropoda > Malacostraca > Decapoda > Varunidae > Eriocheir > Eriocheir sinensis. The sequence continues at coordinate 12,820,444 of NC_066509.1, forward strand.
AAGAGAAAGATGAGAGTTTGAGAAAGATGAATTTAAGTGAAATGGCTGCACTATATGTACCCTAGGACACTCATGAAATAAATACAGTACTGTCATCCCACAACCTGAGATCACAAAATCATTATTGGCACAGTATGAGGTCTCACTGTTAATCGAGGCTCTGTCAGTTACTATCTTTAAAGTTGTAAAGTGGTGCAGCTTGAAATATAATCCTCATCATTGCTGCAGAACATGGAAGTCATTCCATAAGCATTATTATTGTTAAAAATTATTGGTTTCACAGTACAGTAATTTTGAATTGGTTGGATATTGCAAGTGATGACACGCTTCAATTCTAGATAAACCCCTAGCTCCAACTACTATTTAATAACTTACTCACATGGTTCCAGATGTTGGTGAACCAGTGTGGAGCATTGCAAAGAAAATTTTTCCGCAATACAATTAGGGAATTCGGTGATATATTTTTCTGAAAACCATATGGGAAAATGATTTGTGTACTTAGATCTGCTTATTCAGGAATGGATGAAGCGTAGCGGAGATGAAGTTGTTGGTGTGTGGTACCCAGTAGACTGATGAATCATTGACTGTGTAAATTATGCTACATGGAGCATTTCAATATTAACTTATGTACACTTCAAAAGTTAACTAATATGGTGGAAAGGTAGACAGAAAATTATCTTGGGAAGCAAGATGAGTTGATGGGCCGCTGTCTAGTATGTGAGTGAGGCTCCGGCGCCCCTGTATACATGATGGCACTTACACTGAAGCTTCGAAACTTCAACATACGTGACATGACTTATTGCCATGTCAGCCAGGATTGCTGATGTAAAAGTTTCTCCCATTTAAGATTCACCATCATGAATTTACTTTAATTATAATAATCTTTCTTACCTATATATTTAACTATCTGGAGTGTGATTTCCCCATATAGTAAATTTTATATATACAGTCACCCCATTGTTCGCGGTCTCACCCATCAGCGTGATTCCCTCTGCTTATCATGACTGCCCCAGTTTCAGCGTACGCGGATGCATTGACGCTAAATAGGACGGCAGAGAGGGAGGAGAGAGGAGGGGGGAAGGGAGAGAGGAGGAAGGCAGAGAGGAGGAGGGAGGAGGCAGAGGAGGGGGAAGGAGAGAGGAGGAGGCGGGCAATGGACGCAAGGCGGTGTCAAACTAGAACTTTTTCCGTCGATTAATGCCATTTCGTCGATTTTTCATCGTTCCGCATGAACTTATCGCATGAATTTGTCAGACGATCAGGATCGTTTCCGCCTGGAAATTTCCGCCTTAGTTTACATTTCCAAGACCAAGACCGAGACTTTCCGCGTGGCTTCAACCTGTCTCAACGCTCTCCTGCAGTGACAGCCTTCCTCATCCTGGTGTCACTTCTGGCAATGAGAGGTGTCACTAACTCCAGAAGTCTGTGGTACTGGCTCTTGTCCAACCTGATCCAATTCTTCAGAGTCTCATGATCCTCTAAACTCAGCTCTTTTAACAGCCTGTGGTACACACTTTCTCTTTCCCGACGAGCCAACCATGAGCGCATCCATGCACGCTTTTTGGCTTGTTTAGCTCGTCTAAGTCTCCCAATACACAGTATTAGGTTCAGAGCAGCGTATCTTTGCCGCAGCGTGGACTCCATGTTTGTTTACATTCCCATGGTCTGTGCCGACGGAAAGTTTCAGACGAAACACCGTTTGTGTGTGACAGGTCAGCCAAGATATCGACGATTTTCAGAAAACGACGGAAAAAGTTGACGGAAAAAGTGCTAGTGTGACACCGCCTTTAGGTTGCTCCTGAGTGACGTCACGGTTAGACTGTGACGTCATGCTTTCCTATTGGCCAGCAGCTCACTCAGGGACGACTGCTATTGGTCAAGATTTTCTCATAGCAACATTATCCTAAAAAAAAAAAATTCACGCGCCGCCACACTGCAGTGTTGCCAGATTGGGCTACTTATCGCAAATTGGGCTACTTTTGGGAACGAAAAAAACATGTTTTATATGACGTGTCAGAGGTGACTTCCCCAAATGCATATTTTCCCATAGGGTTATAGTCCCACCGTTCGCGATTTCGCGCATCGCGCTGAAGTCCGGGAACGAAATACCTAACGGCATGGGGATGACTGTATATATATATATATATATATATATATATATATATATATATATATATATATATATATATATATATATATATATATATATATATATATATAATTATTCCTCTAATGACATACAGTAAACTCTCAATATAACGGACTAATTGTGGGGGAGCTTAGTCCATTGATGCCGAAAGTATGTTATAAGCGGCGAAAATAAAAAAAACTTAAAATAATACCGATGAACATAGTAAACGCAGGTATATATTTTTTTTTATTTTTTATTTTTTTATTGTGTATGTTGTCTGCATGTTGTCTTTATAGCCGCACAGACACTTGGCGATGGACACTGGGCACTGAGGCCGCCAGGTTGGCAGTAGGGCCCTGCGGGGGGGTGTATTGTTACGGGTATGGGTAAAATTGCGCCAGTCTCACACTGGTAGACGAAACTTTTTTTCCTAACCCTAAAACATCACAGATCCCTAAGTTTCAGTGAGATACACTCATTAGTTTAGGAGAAAAAAAATATATGCACTGTAAATGTCAAAATATGTCATCAGTATCCCAATTATTTCTGAACTAATTGTTTTGAAAACCTGTCTGCATAGTATACATACATATAGCTGAAAAATGAACAAAGAAAGAAGCATTTTGAAGAGAGACTGCTAGAAAACATAGCAGGAGCTACAGCAGGTTGGACGGGGCTGAGTAACGCAGTGATGGAAATAGCAAGGGAAGTGTGTGGAGAATCAAGAGGCCAAAGACATCGTGAAAGGAAAACGTGGTGTTGGTGTGAGGAAGTGCAGCAGGCAATAAAAGAGAAGAAAGATACATATAAGAGGTGGCAAAGAGAGAACTGAAGGAAATAGAGAAAGATACAAGGAAAAGTCGAGACTAGCCAAGAGAGCAGTAGCAGTGGCGAAAGGGAGGGCTTGAACAGAATGGAGTCAGAACATTGACGCTGCAGAAGGAAACAGAAATTGTTTAAAATGGCAAAGCAGATGAAGGAAGAAAGAAAGGATGTTACTGGTTCAAGATATGTTAAGAATGAATATGGTAATATTAAAGTGGAAGAGGCTGACATAATGCAAAGATGGAAGAGGTATTTTAGTGAACTACTGAATGAGGAAAACCAATACGAGCTAGAGGATCATTTAAAAGTTGAGGGTCCCGTACTGGGTGTGGCAGAAAAGGAGGTGGAAGAGGCACTGTGAAAGATGAAAAGAGGGAAAGCTCCAGGTCCATCGGGAGTGACAACGGATCTTTTGAGGTATGTGGGAGAAACTGGAGTATGAGAGCTGAAAAAGGTCTTCAAGTTGATCGAGACAGAAGAGAGGGCTCCGACAGAGTGGAGGAGTAGCTACACTATCCCTATTTAAAAGGGAAAGGGAGATGCACTTTTTTGTGGAAAGTACAGAGGAATGAGGTTGCTAGAGCATGGAATGAACTTGTGGGAGAAGGTTCTAGAGAGAAGGTTGAGAGATATAGTTAAAATAGAGGACATCCAGTTTGGCTTCCAGCAAGGCAGGTCAACTACTGATGCTATATTTGTGATGAGGCAATTGCAGGAGAGATATAAGGAGAAGAAAAAGATGTATCACATTTTTGTGGATTTGGAAAAGGCATTTGAGAGTTCCAAGAGAAGTGATAGCTTGGGCTCTGAGAAGGCAGATGGTTCCTGATTGATCAAATTGGTGATGGCACTGTATGAAAACTCAACGGGTTTCAAGGGTAGCAAAGGTGTTAATAACTGGAAATCGAGTTTTGGGTTGAAAAGTAATATTTTTTGCTGTCGCCTCCCCTTAACAGGAGGTAAGTTTATATACAAAAATTTCCAACAATTATTATACAATATATTTCTAGTTCATTTATTTCCCATTTGTTTTTGATTTTCAGGAGGGCACGAAGGTCTCTTGTCACAGATTTGACCAATATTGACAGAAACGCAAAGAAGACTCCGAAGAAAGAAAAAGGGAAAGAAAACATACAGACAAAAAGTAAGTGTGAGGAAAGAAAACTTATCTAAAATGGAATTGTTAATTAAAATAGAATCCTAAGTTGAAGAAAACATACAGCTATTATTTTTATATTAACTATTAGTAAATCTTAAGTGATAAATCAGTACTGAATGATGTGATGTTGCACGATTGTTTCTAGTCATATATGCATATATACATGCACACACAGGGACAAACCCCGCATAGTAGACACTGTATCAGTTATTCTAATGTTAGAAGTTTTAGGTATGCAAGTACAAAGTAACATTTCAATGACAAATTCCCTGGTTGTGGTATACAGGAGCTCCTTTCCCGTATATCACAACTAGGTAAACACACACACACACACACACACACAGTCGCACAGTCGCTCACTGACTGACTTACCCACACACACATGAACACGTACTCATTCACTCACTCACTCACTCTCAAGCATAATTGAATCATTGAACTTTTTCCCAGGTACACCAAAGGAAAAGAAGTCTCTGAACACCCCAAAAGCCGAGTCCCCTTTGAAACCTAAAAATGTACTTCCTGATCTACCTCTTAGTTTAAAGAGAAAGGCAACAGAAACAGAATTTCACAGTGTTGCAAAAAAAGGTAGAATGTGTCTAGAAGATGGTGAAAATGAGCCATGCAAGGAAGTGTCCCATGTGGTGAGTGACAATAACATGACAAAAGTGGAAAGACGCACTTCTTCTGGCCGCAAGGTTAAGATTGTTTGCTACAGAATGTTAGAGGATGGTGTGATTGATAGGAATGGAAAGGCAACGTCACTGTTTCCAGGTTCACAAGCCAAAGGATCACTGTTACTCGACAACAATTCTAAGCCAGACCCGTCACCTGTAAAGGTCTGTAAATTCTCAAATGAAAAATCCTTGTCCATAAAAAAAATTGGAAAATTACGTGCACTCAAAGATAACGAAATACATAATGTACTGGACAGTGATGCTAGTGAAAGTGAAGAAGACTCTGACATGGAGGAGGATGAACTTCCTGATTTAGCCAAACAAACGGACACTTCACAAAACTTTACAAAGGTTTCCCCTTTCAAAGAGTCTACAGGTGACACTCAAAGCAGATCCTCAGAACCAGTTCCAAAGAAGAGTAAGAGAGAAAAGGAAGATGTACTCAAAGATCTGTCACTCCCCAAGATGGTAACACCAAAGAAATGCAAAAAAGAAGACACTAAATCTAAAAGTACAATTAAGAAGAGATTCAAGTGTGAAGAATGCAGACTATCATTTTCTACTCGTGCTGAGCTGCGGGAACATGATGAAGAAGAACATGATGACTTCCAACCCATCTCTAAGACACCCAGCAGGTAACCATTACTTTACATAGCAATAATAAGAGACCAAATAATCAGTGCCAAAGATAGTGACTTCTTTTGATAGTGAGTGATAGAAAGGTATGCTTTTTAACTTAGATAATGATACTTTGGCTTGTCACTTTCCCGAGAGACTTTAATTTGTTAAGTATAGTACACAAATATGCTTCCTCAGAACATTAAAAAAGAAAAGGTCATCTCGCACCCCATCCCACACTGCAAGTCCTCGTCCTCGTCCCTCTGCCACCCCGAAGATGCCGTCCCGAACCAACCCTGTGACTCAGCCTGGCACCCCTCTTGAGCTGGCCAGAGCCCGCCTCCACGTATCTGCCGTGCCTGATGCCCTACCTTGTCGAGAGAATGAATTTCAAGATATATACTCATTTGTTGAGGGAAAATTATGTGATGGCACTGGAGGATGCATGTAAGTAAGACGTTAGTTTACATTGATCATATAATGCAACAGATTTGTCACAGTTTTTAAACGTCAATGAAAAATTTGATTTTTAAGTAATCAAGGTGTGTGTTATGTGTATGTTTGGGGGAAACCAAGGGTCCAAGTACATTCATTACTTGACTTAATCATCACTGAAACTGTTTGATTCATAACCTTTTTCCATTTACTGTGAGAAAACATATGATTTACTGAATAATGCATGGAGGGCATTAAATTATTTTTCAGTTGTGTAGGGAGAATAATGCAAGATTAACCCTTTCCTTGCTAAGTGCTTGCAATGAGACTATCCCACCAGGTGCACTCGGGCACCCCAGCGGGGGAAGGGGATCTCTTTTAACCGCTGTATTTAAAAAAACTATGCATCACAGCTACAAACCAAAAACACCATTGGAAAGAGGAGGCCAAGATCTATAAGATTTGGTTATGTAAGCTTCTCCTGCAAATGTACAAGCGCGTTCAGGGGTGTTTATTGCTGTGAGTGTGACTGGCACTCGCAGCGAGCTTTCAGCACCACCAGCAAGTGACGCTAGTGCTCGCTCTTTTAACCTCTGTATCTCAAAAAACTATTCAACACAGAAAAAAACAAGGTTAAGATTCGTTTTAGGTTCGTGCCAGTATCTCATTACTTACCTTATGAAACATCAGTATCTCTTCACATATCTTTTCTACAAACCTTCAACAGTCATGGAAACGCTTTGAAAATCCAATTCAAGGACTTTTTTTTTTACTCTTGAAAATAGGGGATAATGTTTACGAAAGCGCGTTGCCTCCTCTGGTGACAGTGCAGCCGGTGTTGCGAGAAATACCTCCTTGCTGAAATTAGTCACATATGCATGTGGGGGGGGTTAGAAGGGGGAGTCGAAGGGGGCGCAGCCCCCCCATTAGTAGGTCGTAAAGTTCAGTTTGAGTAGTTTAAATATACTCCCCGACCCTAAACCCTCTACGAGCTATTTTACGGCTGCGGCGGCTGCAGCGTCGTCGCAGCTGCCGCCAGAGGAGGCGCCGCGTTTCCGTAAACATTATCCCCTGTTTTTAAGAGTAAAAAAAAAGTCCTTGAATTGGATTTTCAAAGCATTTCCATGACTGTTGAAGGTTTGTAGAAAAGATATATGAAGAGATACTGATGTTTCATAAAGTAGATTATGAGATACTGGCACGGATCTAATACGAATCTTTACCAAAAACAAAAACACCATTGGAAAGAGGAAGCCAAGATCTATAACATTTGGTAATGTAAGCCTCTCCTGCGAACGTACAGGCACGTTCAGGGGGTGTTGCCTGTGAAGACGTACATTTATATGTGCGTGACAGTCAGCCGTAAGGCAACTACTGTCTACTGAGTAGATCTCTTGATGATGGGCTGCTGGCAGGGTAGTATTGCCAAGTGCAAAATTTACAACTATTTGGTCAAAATATCAGTCAAGTGATAGGTGAAGCTATTCAAAGTTGTCGATATATTGGTCAACAACATCCACCAGTTGCTCATCTGTAGATTTTCTGAGCTTTTCCGCGCTAGGCTGATTTGATTTTCCACCAAATTTCTTGGAAAACCATCTGAATTGGTAATGCTGTGGGGTGAGAAATAATGTTGGAACACACTCATACGCGGAAAATTTGAGTGCGACTGTAACTCTCAGCAAGCGTTTAGCACCACCGGCAAGTGCTCGCTGCGAGCATTTAGCAAGGAAAGGGTTAAATGTACATTTCAGTCATGCAGGTTCTCATATTAGTTAACTAATGATATAATATGCTAATTATTGTCTGGCAATACTTTTTTTTTATTAGTTATTTTTTTTTTTTTAGCGCTAAGAAATGAAAGATTTCAGTAACATTAGCAACTAGCATATTAAGATGAGTATTAGTCTGAGCCAAACTTCTTACAGGTACATCAGTGGAGTGCCTGGTACGGGCAAGACGGCCACTGTGCGGGAGGTGGTGCGCCTCCTGCTGCAGTGTAGCCAGGATGGGGACTTGCCGTCTTTCTCTTTCATGGAGATCAATGCCCTTAAACTCACAGAACCTCATCAGTTGTGGGTTCAGGTAATTAAATCATGTTTTGTCAGAGACTTCTGTCTGGTTTATTTGAACATTGTATATTTTCTGATGGTTTTTGGAACAACAAGGGCACAGGTTAACCCTAATGGCCCAGTGTTGCAGCAGTACTGGATCCAGGAGAGATAAACCTCTCTCTCTCTCTCTCTCTCTCTCTCTCTCTCTCTCTCTCTCTATCTCTCAACTACTTTCCTTTCCTCTCTTCCCCCTCCTCCGCACCAGGTCATGATTACAGCCATGCAACACTCGCCTCCCCTCTTTACTTCCAGGCTTCATCAAGAATAGATTCATTATTCACAGTTTTCTGAAGATGACAAGCCATATGTATATATATATATATATATATATATATATATATATATATATATATATATATATATATATATATATAGACACACACACACACACACACACACACATATGTTGCTTGATTGAAGAGGTTAACTGTATTTGTGAATGGATAAGCTCCACCTTTGACCATGCTGATAACTTTTGATCCCAATATTACTGAAAGAATATACAGTTCCATGAGATATTACTGAGAGGATTGACCAACATTAACCAAGAGCCTAGAAATTTACCATACAAAGAAAGATTAACGAAACCTTATCTTCTTTTTCTGGAGAGTCATGGACTGCATAGATGGCATATTCTTCCATTGATTCATTGATAGACTGCATGGTGATCTAATTACTATTTAATGGGCCAAAGGGATGGAGTGTGATGTTGATTTACATGTACTGATATGGTTTGACCCTTAGCAATGGGTACATATTAGCTAAATGCAGGTTCAGGAAGAAGACACAGTGGGGTACTCGGCATACGTCGTATTTGTCTTATGACCAATATATATATATATATATATATATATATATATATTTATATATAGACATATATACATATGATATATATATATATATATATATATATATATATATATATATATATATATATACAGTAAAACCCCGATTATCCGAAAGCGGATTATCCGAAAAACCGGATTATCCGAAATTGATCTGGATAATGCAATTAAATTTTTTTTTCTATACTAAAACGTTATAAAACATCAAAAATAAATAAAAGTAACTACATATGTACTATATTAACACATTTAAAATTGATAAGAACAGTTAAAATGAATATGCTTTCTAATACGTATTGTCAAATAGCTTGTAATGAATAGATCAATGTATTAGACAAAAACATTAAACAAACTCTCAACAACATCCGCACCTTCGCCCCAGCAAGGACGTAGGTGCGGCGAACGAACAAACTACTGCACGACTACTCTCACACCGTACTCTCAAGACAACGACACAAACACGACTCCCCTCTCCACTCCATGCCACATTCCCCTTCCAACATACAAGTTGCGTGATAATATGAGTCATCATACTGTGTCTCCACCTGCACGATGCATCAAGGTCACACTTGCAAGCTTGCACAACCATTCACAATCGCACTCTGCAACATTCACAATTCAGATCTGCAACGCTCACAAGTATCAACATACACTGGTCCAGACAAGGAGACACACAGACAAACATACAATAAAACATTTACATCACATGTTTTAAGCGTACTACTTTGTTTAGCGTAGCGTGTGTTTGGTTTCATTGTTTACATCGTCAGTCGGCGGCAGTCGTGTCACACACTTCACACTGGGCAGTCGCATCGCGTTCTACCTGTGCTTCGACCTCACTTCTTTCAAAAATCAAAATGGCGGCCATAAATCCGGATTATCCGAAAAATCGGCTTATCCGAAAGAGGCTTCCCCCCTTCCATTTCGGATAATCAGGGTTTTACTGTAAATATTTTCTTTTGCTTACGACGTCTTACTCGGCATCTGACCACGTCACGGTTGCCATTCAGCGGAGCGAGCTTTTCCCTCCAACTGCCAACCCAACCATGTCGTGCACATGCATGACCGCGTCCTGTGCCCAGTTCATTATTCTCCCGAGCGCAGTTAACACTTCGTTTGCCGTCCAGATCATCTATAAGCCCTACCACTATTTCAACTGTACCCTACGTGGCACCGTGCCTCCAGAGAAGCAGCCTGGTGCATCGGAGAAGGCTCCGAAAAGGAAGAGGGCACCCCTGATGCTGGAGGAGGGGAAGGAAATAATAGAGAAATTTGATAGCGGTACACGTACACACAAGCTTCCCAGGCTATATCGTCAGAACCACTCCACCATCAGCACCCTAATTAAGCAGAAAGAGTATAGATGAAGAAGACGGTCACCTCCAAAATTCGCACAACACTGAGTTCTCGGTCCCAATGACCATAGCTGGGCACGATAACAGAAAACCTTATTCCCGATAACCGTTAACTGAATGAAAAACCTTAACGGCGATAACCGATATTCGTTAACTAGAGACACAAATATAGCCGATAACCGATACCCGATATAAATCCACAATTCCGATACTAGCTAGCGATAAGTCCGATAGGCGAAAACGATACTATATTGATATTTCAGATAGAACTACATTGATGAATTCAAATTTTCATTATCTGTATTTTAGGAAACTTACAAAACCTTAAAACCACACGTTGACACGTACATATGGACATTAACCCGCAAACTGCTGTACGCCTTCTGGGCGGCTGAGCGGTAAGCTGCTGTAAGCCTTCTGGAAGCGGGCTTTTCAAACAGGCGCCAAAAAGTTTCCGCCGCGGCTTCAGATACTGCCAGAAAAACATTTTTGTGATAGAAAAATCTAAGAAATATGCAGGATACAACACATTTCGAGCTACAGATATGTGTATTGTAATATTTATGACACGTTTATGTAACTTAGATATCATTTATTGAAGGTCAATCTCTCGCTGATATAGCCGCACTAGGCGACGCACTCAGAATCTCAGTCCCGCAGCTTACGGGTTAATACTAGAAATGCCTGAACCGGTGTTGTGTTATTTGGCGTCCCCACTGTCAAAAATTGTTTACAAACACTGGTCTCTCGTGAACGGTGCATGCTCAGACCAGCAAGCGTAGACCTATACAGTCTCACAAAGATTTTAAACCGTAATTAAGAGTTGTTGGAAGGCTGAATCAGACATATAGTACAACTACCACCATCCTCGCTGTTTCTAGGACGACACTCTGTACGAGTTGTATTTATATGTACAGAGTGTATGTTGTTCTAGAAACAGCGAGGATGGTGGTACTGTATGTTTGATTCAGCTTTCCAGCAACTCTTAATGTGTTAAAAAAGCATTGTGAGACTGTACAGGGCTACACTTAATGGTCTGAGCATGCGCAGTTCACGAGAGACCAGTGTTTGTACACAAAAGCGCCAGCTTTTGACGATGGGACACCAAATAACACAACACCGGGTGCCTTCAGTATCATGGCATGGTCACAAACGAATATGGAATATCAAATTTGAGGCAGTGAATAATCATTTTTGGGGCAAATTTAAATGATTTTTCTCTATGATCAATTGATTTTTGAGTAGCATAAAAAAAAATGACCTTGTGTTTTAATTTTCATGACCTAAATATGAAATCTCATCACCGAAGATATTTCATACCGCGAAGTTTTTTCATACAACACCGGGCCACGCATGCGCAGTAAGGAGACAAAAATTTTTTTTCCTGAGAGGCGGAAAAAAAGTATCGATTATCGCTAGTTTGGTTACAAAAGTAACGAAGATACCGATATATATTTAAATAAGTAGCGGATGGTCGATAATCCGATTTTGTTATCAGCGATAAAGTATCGCGATAACTTATCGCTATAACGCCCAGCTATGCCAATGACCACCCCAGCTGGAGGAGGTGGAAAAGCTGCTGCTGGTGTGGATTAACGAGAAGCTGCAGGCTGACAGGATCTCCGAAGAGATTACTCAGGAGAAGGCCCTCAGAATATTCCACGACCTGAAGAGCGGGCGTCCCACGACTTCAACAATAGCTCCTACGAACGTGGAAGACTTCAAGGTGAGCCATGGCTGGTTCACCAACTTTTGGTGGCGCACCAGACTTCACAGTGTGCTGCCGCATGCGGGAGCTGCGAGCTCCGACAGCAAGGCAACCTCCCCATAAGGCACTCGTTTATGTTAGTGCAGGCGGCAGCGACCCTGATGACCCGGGCATAATGGAAGGAGACTCTACGTCCAAACAGCACTAAGCGTCCTGCTTCATCACTCACTCAACCAACATCAACTCTACAAGCCAGGTGAAATTTGTCACATGGGGGAATAGTTACTAAATTTATAATTATTTTGTGACTAAACTGATACATTTACTAATGATAAACATTATGATACGCATTGTTGGGTAAAAGGCATTCATTATATGCGTTCTGCTGCACTTGTGATCATTTCTATATATTTTTTTCTTGTGTTTTGGAATTATTTGTTTTTTCAAGAATAAAGTCTTGCCATACGACCGTTTTTTGCTTCCGACGGTGATTTTGGAACAGATTATGGTCCTAAGACAAGTACCCCACTGTAATCCAAAAGCTGGTCTACAAACACGTTTGTTGATGATTGGAACAAATTACAGTGCTCGTCATAAACATTGTCGCTGGAGACAACGGTATCCATTTGAAAGATCAAAACGCGCGCGCTTTCCTTGGCGGGCATCGGGTGCTTTAAATTAAATTATTACACATCTGGCATCTCAGCCTGGGTGTTGGGCAGCTTGCAATGGCGGGAAGAAGTGACAGGCACCTGTCAATCACTCTGACTGGGAACCACTCTGTTGCTGGCTTCCCGCGCCACCCCCCTAGACTGGCTTGTAGTTACTCTGCTGTTTAGCAGTTTTCCTGGACAATGGTGCGCTACCAGATCTTGTCACGGGATGACATCGCAGCCATCTCAGCTCTCCACAAGGCTGAACACTCCACACTGGCTATCTCTGACCAGACGGGCGTCAGTGTCCGCCAGGTTCAAAGATACGTGAAGCGTATAGGTGAACTCGGCGGCAACAAAATACCCGCCAAGAAGAAACCACCAGGAAACACCCGCAAAACTTCCCTACAAACCCTGAGAGTGGTGCACCGTGAAGTCATACGCAATCCACGAGTATCAGCCGGGAAAATCAGGGAAGACAACTTAGGATTGCTGAGTAATGTGTCTGTGAGGACATTATCGCGCCACATCCATGACGACCTCCAGTACCTGAGCTATGCAGCGCGGCCCAAGCCTGTGGTCATTGTAGCCCAGCAAGAGAAGAGGCTTGTGTTGTATGAGAGGATGAAAGACTGGACCATCGAGCAGTGGCGTGGCGTGCTGTGGAGCGACGAATCAAGATTCACAGTGACAGCCAGCAGTCAAGGTCGCGTGTACCGGCGCCCAGGCAGCGACCCGTTTGACCCCCGCTACACTGCTCCTGCCGTCGGATTCCCTGATTCGTTGATGGTGTGGGAATGCTTTTCCTACCATGGGGTGGGGAGCCTCGTGGTGTTACCCAAGAACACCACAATGAATCAAGGGAACTACCTCAAGCTTCTGTGTGACCATCTACCGGGGTCTTTCGAGATGTGTCAGGCCTCCACCTTCATGCAGGACGGTGCACCGTGCCATACTGCTAGGTCAGTGAAGCAGTGGCTCAGGGACTGCTGTGTGCCGTTCTTTGAAGACTGGCCTGGTAATTCCCCGGATTTGAACTCAATTGAAAATATGTGGGCGATAATAAAACAGGAGTTACGCAGCCACGACTGTTCAACCGTGGCCAAACTCCAAGCTGCGCTTCACCACCTTTGGAACACACTCACTCCCCAGCATCTCATGGTACTTGCAGACAGCCTTCCGGCCCGTTTGGAAGAGTGCAGGAGACGTCAAGGGAAGCCAACAAAGTATTAGTTGTAAGTTCAATAAATTTCTTTGGATGCAGTACATGTTTATATTACCTGGCGCAGCGTGGGAGAGGGGTGCGACAATGTTTATGGCAAGCACTGTATGCCATAACCCATAGACCAGAGCTGATTCATGTACTTTTCCAGGTATGGAAAGGTCTAACAGGGAACAAAGTAACAGCAGAACATGCCTCATCCCTTCTGGAGAAGAGATTTTCTACACCAGCACCAAGACGGGAGCCAACACTGCTCCTAGTGGATGAGCTGGACATGTTGTGGACCCGCAAACAGGTACACACACTTCTCTTACACTTACCAACAGGGATGCATGTTTTATCGATATTTTCAAATACATCTTATGTTTTTCCTAATTTACTAAAAAGTCCTGATTCAAGTATGTTTATTCTTGTTTATCAAAGCTAGAGAGGCTGGTATCTGAATCTTCCATCTATTAAGAATTACACTCTTTATATTTCTGGCCAGAATTAAGTCAAATCTTGCCAACTAACTCCTTGAGACTTCTGGCATCCAGCCAAAAATTATCCAACAATTTCACTTCATCTTTCCTATTTCTTAGGAGCCTCTGTAATGGAGTGGTTAGTTTGCCTAGCTTCAAATCTGAAGGCCTGGGTTCATATCCCAGCCAGTGCAGCTCACCCAGTTGTTCGTCCTCCTTTTCGGGCTGCTAGGAGAAACCTGGGGAAGGTATACTGTGGTGACTCAGATGTTACACTGGTACTGTGTCCCAGGGGAATGGCTCAAAGGCCAGTGGGACAGCGATAAGCGCTGAGGCAATGGAGAACTTAGCATATGCCTCCAACTTTACCTTTACCTTATCCCATTTCTCCTCAATCCTTATGTAATGCTCAGGCAAGTCATCATCATCTCAAGTTTGACATTCTGAGGCGTGATGGGAATTATCAATTGACTTCTTTCTCATGTGCAGCATACTTTAAAAAAAAAAAAAAAAAAAAGTATTCCTCAACAAATTTCAGTAGTTTGTTATATTTTTATTTTTTCATCACTGGTGATAAAGCAGTCATTTGGGATGAGGACTGAACATCTGAAAACACAACTTTGACAGTACTCGATGACATAGCAAATGATTTATGAAAGCACTCCTATTTGTTCACAATTGCCTTGCTTTCTATGAACCAATCAGCAGCACAGGGCTGTCAGGCTCCAAATGGCAACCATATTACTGTGGCTAGCTCTAGTGGGTTCTTGGGTTGCTACTAGAATTCATTTCAAAGAGCATTAGCAATAGAAGCACTAAAGTCATCCTCAAACTATATTTAGCATTAGAAAACCTCATCTCGATTATGTGGTTCACTTCTGGTAGGGTCTTTGGGACGAATCATGAATGGCTGAAGTGTGAGCATGGAGGTAAAGAGGGATTTGAGAAATACAATAATAGTACCAACCATCACATATGCAAGTGAAACGTGGGCCTGGAATGAAAGTCAAAGGTCTAGAGTGCAGGCAGTGGAAATTAGTTATTTGAGGAGTGCTTGTGGTGTGAGTAGAATGGATGGAATGAGTAATGAAAGTGTGTACAAGCATTTTGGAATGTGTCACAGGGGTGAAGGGAAGAAGTGAAGCGACAGACTTTAAAGTGGTTTGGCCACATGGAGCGAATGGAGGAGAGTAAGATGACCAGAAGGGTGTATGTGAGTGAGATAGAGGGAGGGAATGCTAGAGGATGACCTCCAGTGAAATGGAGGGATAGGGTGCAAGAGTACATTAGGGGGAGGGGGGAAAGATCATTGAGAAACTTTGAGCAGGCAAGGAGGGAGTGTCTGGATAGAGAAAGTTGGAAGCTCTTCTGCCATGTCCATCCCCTGGTGGGAGCTCCTTGGAGCAGGCGTCGATGAAATGATGATGATGATGATGATGACTTCTGGTCACCTTGCTATAGAATGGACATCAAAATGTTTGAATCAGTACAGAGTAGGATGACAAAGATGATTCACAGATAAGAAACCTGCCTCATGAGGAATGACTCAAACAATTAAACTTGCATTCTTGAGAAAGGTGAAGGATATGAGGAGACTTGATTGAGGTTTAGAAATGGATGATAGACTTTAATAAAGGTGATATTGATAAGGCTCTGATGGTAAGAGAATAGGGCAGGACATGTAGTACTGGGTTAAAATTGGATAAATTCAGATTCAACATGGACATCCACAAGAATTAGTTTACCAACATAGTGGTGGATGAGTGGAACAGGCTTAACATTTATGAAGTGAGTGCCAATACAATAGACATTTAAGAAAAAAAGATCAAATAAATTCATGGAAAGTGATGTTAGATGGGGTTAGGTTCACAGGAGCTGCCTTATATAGGCTTACCAGCCTCTTGCAGACCCTACATTTTTATGTTCTCATGTTGTGTGAAACACTTGACAATATCTGCCATTAACCACTGGACACAATGATTATGGTGAGGAGATTTATATCGTGAAGGGACAACAAAAGACGGCTATAGCCGCTTCTTGAAGCTCTCTTGACAAGTGACTATAACTATCACTCAGTGCTCATGGGTTAAATAATCATCAGTAATATTACTAATATATGATATGTAAAATCACATGTAAGATAATGATAAGCAATAGCTCACATAGTTTAGCTCCTTAGCCTCATACGTACAAACATAACAAGTATGCAGTTCTAATGAGAATGACTTAAATAATACTGGAATTCCGAGTCAGTGTTGATTGATAAATCATATTTTCTTTCAGGACGTGATGTACAACCTTTTTGATTGGCCTTCCCGGCCAGGGAGCAAGCTGATAGTGGTGGCCATTGCCAACACTATGGACCTGCCTGAACGCATCATGATGAACCGTGTATCCTCACGCCTTGGCCTTACCAGGATGACCTTCCAGCCCTACACACATACACAACTGCAGGTAACTACAGCAAGAGACAAAATTGATGACTCTAATCTGAATCATCTAGAGTTGGGGCTCCTTACATGGGGTATCCTTACCCTTTGGGGGTATGGATACCAAGAGGTGGGAGGTATGGCACTCAGTCATAAATATCGTAAAATAGTTGTGTTTAGCATGTGTAAATCATTTGCCATCTTTTTTTAAATGTATATGATCAGATCATGATTTCTTTGCTTTTCTATTCCTGGCTATCTATGTGTAAAGTAGAACCAACCTATGGACATGTTTTGAAGCTATCCTGGTACCTAATATAACTGCTTATAATGATGATTTTGACAGTTTGGCGAAAGGGTTATGGGGGCATGCTGGGTAATCCAGACAGGGTGTAAAAAGTAAAATGGTTATGAACTTGACCCATGCTTCAACCAACATCTACCCCTGGTGAGGTGTATATGGATGGTGAGGGGATGCTGCAATCCTGTCAAACACTCTTTTGTGTTCACATATTCAGTTTTCCTTTTGTCTCAATTAACACCAGAGAGCATTTGTGCATGCTTACTAAGAACCCTCTTATTTTCCACTCCAAACTACATTCTTTTGACGCACATGCCATTTTCTCAAAATTTGTTTCAAAATCATTGAACAAAGGTGGAAAAAACAGCCTCAGAGTTCCCATCTGAGGACCAGAAGTGTCCCCAGGTTGGAATCCACTTCTGGTGCCAAGCTTGACAGGTGGCACAACTGGTGTGAGCAATAACATGTGCACAGTGTAAATGTCAACTTACAGTCAATGAATGCAAGGACCAGAACATATTATAGGGGAAAGTTTCAGAACTGAAGCTTCCTGCTGTGCATTGCTCCAGAGAAAAGGAACATTCTTCTTCAGAAGGTGTGTCAAGGGTGGCACAATAGATACAAAGTCTTTGATAAAAGATCTGTAGGTAATAGCTGGCAAGGGCTGAGAATAAGTGAACATTCTCTATTGTCCGAGGAGTGGAAAGTTTTAGGCCGCAGTGAGTTTAGAATCAAATGCAGGGATCCATTTTTGTCTACAAAATGTCCTAGCAATTGAATGCAAGTTACATTTAGTCAACTTGACCTTAAGGCATGTGCAAGCTTTTGGTGTTGACTGCTTAAGTCTTTTGAAGCAATAAGGTCATCAAGATAAATGAATGAATAAGCCATAAAAAATTGACTGAGTGATGGCAAGAGGTAAAGGCAAAGTTGGGAGCATATGTTATAGTTGCACATGGCTGCAATGCTCATCTCTGGCCCATTGGGCCTTGAGCCTGTGGTGGTAAGAACCCATTACCCTGGGACAAAGGGCCAGTGTGACAACCAGTTTACCACAGTTTACCTTCCCCAGGTTTTCCCAGGTACCCATTTATCAACCAGCCTGAAAAGGAGGATGAATAGTTGGGTGAGCTGCACTCTGACTACCTAGGCCAGATTTCAATCTGCCTTTTTTTTTTTTTTTTTTTTTTATTATTTTTATTTTTTTTAGGCATTGACTACTGCACCATGGGAGGCACCATGGATGACAAATAGATTATTATTATTATAATTATTTTATTATTGGGAAGGCCATACAAAAAAGGCTCCCCTGTGCATAAAAATTCTAAACGTTACTTAAAGTGGTTGGGAGGGGGTCTGGCACAGACCATGGATGTTTTATATGAGTAACCAGAGGGGTTCAGGAGTTGATCTGACTCGGACAATGAGGGCTTAATTTCCTTCTTCCCACAGGATTGGTTCTGCCCCTTTAATTAAATGTGATAAACACTGCTTCATTGAATGATTGGGGCCATCTTTAAGATAAAATTATGGTCCAATATGGCAGGCTATACATATTCTTTGGAATATGCTGTTTGAGTTAATCAATTTGAAATTTTTAACTTAGAATTTTCTTAGGTGTATTTGGTGACTACATTAATCTGTTTTGAGATATATCGATAAGGGACAATCAAACGGACAGGGAAACAGACAAACAAACAGGCAAAAACAAAAACGTTATTGCCCACCACCCTAGCAGTGAGGAAGGCAGTAAGTCAAAATTTGTTTTCCAGCCACAGTAGAACAAAACAGGAGCTGTATGGTGGGCACCACAGAAATTTATTTTAAAAGACACCTACTTTCCATTTTTATATCATTAAAATTTTTGTTTTCTAACAAAAATTTTAGGAAATCGTCACCTCACGCCTCCTTGGCATTCAAGCATTCGACCCAGATGCTGTACAGCTGGTTGCTCGCAAAGTTGCAGCTTTATCAGGAGATGCCAGACGTGCCTTGGACATATGCCGCAGAGCCACAGAAATTGCCGAGACAAAGAAACTCCCACCCAGCCCATCCAAGTCTCCAGTGAAGAGGGCAGCTCTGGTGGGCATGCTACACGTTGATCAAGCAATAAAAGAAATGTCCACCTCGCCTAAGATAGAAGCCATCAGGTAATGGATATTGCAATCACTGTCAAACAGTTAGTTCTTTTCTCTGTTATATTTGTAGCAAATTATGTGTTGAAAATGTAGATATTTATTTGCCTCATGCTGTAGATGAGGGATATGGAAACAATGAAAATAAGAAAGATCAGTAGAGAAGTGGTTTCTAAGAGTAAAGTATGCAAGGAATAATGTCCTTTAATAATGAATATAACCATGAATATGAATAGTCATGAATAAATTTATTCTTATGAAGTGTTCATGATTATGAATTTTAGTGGTTTACATATGAACAAGTAGCAACAGCAATCATGATATATTTTGTATGTCATCATCATTACTGTTTGTCAGTCAGAAGCAACATGGGGTCAAAAATAACAATTTGACCATAATAATCTATACAAGAAAGTTGAAGGAGGACTCAGTCTTGAGCTTCAAAAAGTTGTATCATTATATATATATCAGTGGTCTGTGAAACCTCTCAGTGGTAGGAGTCTAGACAATAGAAGTGCCCATATCATTCTCTTAACCCTCTCGCGCACAGAAAGTTTCCAGTAAGTTTCTCTTCCACTCACCATGCATCTCTCAGGCCCGACCAGCCTTTTTTTGCCGCCACGAAACTCTATATTTCAATACGTATTTTACCGTCACAGATATATCGTACCCCAATAAATTTGGTATCAATGGCTTCATAAAGACTTATACTAGAACATGCGCAAATAAAAATAGAGGAAAAATATATTTAAACAATAGAAACTCGTTTCAAGTCTCCGTATAGAGTATTGTAGACAATAAATCCTAAGTACCAACTCTTCTCCTCTTGCTATCTCGAAATTTTGTGGGCCAACTTTTTTAGCCGAATATATGTTTCGAAGCGGAATTTAGTGAGGATTCTTAAGGTATCCTCAAAATCTTCATACGCCTATTAGTTCCTGAGTTACACCAAGAAAACTGAATTTTCTCCTCTCCCGTCAGAGTAGGCTAACAGCAAAAAATCGCTCCACGTTCCTCATTTACGCTCCTTAGAAAGGTTGCCATATGTTACCATTAAGAAACTTATCCCAACAAATGACACTCCAAATTTGACGCACTTCTACTGAAAACTTAATTTCTAATCAATTTTTTAACTTTTATGACGCATTTCGCGTCATCGTGCGCCAGGACCTTTTACCTTTGATGACGCGAAACGCGTCATCGTGCGCGAGAGGGTTAATTGTCTTAATATTATTTGTTGATGTCATATTCAGCTTTTAATAGAGAGCACTTTGACTCCCCACACTGCCAACTGGAAGCAGGGTTGATTGACATTATACAGATTAATTGTATGTGCTCTAAGTGGTATTTGTTTGGTTTTTCAGGAGCTGTAGTGTGATGGAGCAGCTGGTTCTGAAGGCCGTGGTGGCTGAATTCACTCGTACAGGAGTGGAAGAAGCTCTCTTCGGTCGTGTGATTGATCAGTTTGTTTCACTCTGTAGATTTGAAGGTAAGTATTGAGCAGAGGAAATCTTGGGAATGGCCTTTGTCTTGCACTGGAGTTGTGGCAAATGATGATTGGCCAGTGTAGTCCAGGGATGGAGTGATTACAAGAGTTAAGCATTCAGATTCAAATGCAAATACCTCAGATATGAATGCAAATATGAATATAATAAAACACTAGGGATTCGAATGCTAATATAACTGCTTAATGAAGATATTCATGAGTGCATTCATAAATACTTTTCTTTAAAACTCCTTAATTAAAAGAATATTTTGCTTGTCACCTTTAAGCATAATACTAATGTTGTCAATAATATAGGCAGAGTTATCAGTTTAACTTAAACATTAGCATAAGTTACTGCTTGAAGCTAAGAATCCTGTGAAGCTCTGTGATGTTATAAATTCACTCAAATTCAAGGCAAAGCTGACACAACTTACCTATCATGTGGGTGACAGAGGACTTAGAAGTGAGAACGAGAAGACAGCTGTTCACCCATTTGCACTCAGGACAGTAACAGACCAAATACATATGCATACTGAACAAGTTGAGTGAGCTGAACCCTAATGTTATACTTCTCTATGCAAACTAGCTGAAGGTAACACTTTACAGTCAAATGAATGGTTATTTGTGATGATACATATATGATTATTCGTCAGATTATTCAAAGAATACAAATGCTTTACCCAAGTATTTGAATATGAATGAGAATGCATTTATTTGTAAGAAGAAATGATTCAAATAGGAATACATCCAAATACTGTATTCGAATTTGAATACTCCATCCCTGGTGCAGTCATTAATTAATGTACATGGATAAATGGAGAGGATGGGATGAATGGGGAAAATTATTTATGTGAATCATGCTGATGGAGAATGTAGGTAAGTGGCCTAGAAAATGTTAGGATAGCATAACGAAGGGACTGAGAGAGTGAGTGTCAGAGGGGAGAACAGCAATGAAATGGATCACTTGAGTGGATGAGTGTTGAACACAAGTTGAGCGAGGGATTGAGTGGGCTGCTGGAACAGGAAAGGTTAGAGACACTTCAGCAGTGGCCACCCTCTTGAATGAAGTTCCTGTGAGGGAACATGGTGTAAGAGATAGAGATAGAACTTCCATAGATGCTGCCTTGTAAGTCCTTAACATATTCTCAGTCACTCCTTTCACAATATTTACACTTCATCACTGGTATGTTCTCCACTTCCCTATCTACTATTATTTTCATCAGTTTGTACTTTGGCAAGAACCAGAATCACTCTACATTCTTAAGATAGGGGTTTACATAGATGCAGTGAGTTACCTTTTTATTATTATTATTATTACAGTAAACCCTTGGTATAACAGACTAATTGTGGGGACCTTTGTCTGGTATAAGCGGCAGAAATTTAAACATACAGTAAACCCCGCTCAAGTCGGACCCGAATAAGCCGGATATCGGATAAGTCGGACACTTTCAGTTTTTTTTTTTTTTGTTTTTTTTCCCCCCCACGTTCTATCCTGAGTGCACCGGTTGGCATTTTTTGCCCTTTGATTGAGCAGTTTTAAGCCACTCGGCTTATATACTGGCTAAAATACCCTTGGGCTGCATTTGAGAGAGCGACTCGGGCCGCACGGACCGATCCGTGTGCTCTCAAACGTGTGACGCCGCAGCCCGGATTCCCAGTCCGGACTGCTCGCTGCAGTTCAGTTTGGAGAGGTGGAGCTTCTATGTGCTGTGATGACGTCATCAGCAAATATGGCGGCCCAAACAAATACATATAAGTGCTTCCATTGAATTTCACCCCTCTGCCACAATAACCACTGCAGCTTCCTTTTCATCCTCTGTTGCAAGGAGCTCATCGGCCAGAACAGCTAGTGATGCATGTTTAAACGTCGTCAAGAAGATCAGCGGACGCTATTTTGCTGCCAGAACAGCTAGAGAGAGAGCAGCGGATGCCATTTTCCTGCCAGTGAGATGCCATTACCATAGCAATGATGAGGCTTAGCTGAGAGGCTCACAAAAGCGTTTGATAGAGGGGTCCAGTTGGTCTGGGCGCCCGGGGCGGCCAGATTCCCTCTCTCAAATGCACCGCTGATAGCTCTTACATCGTCCGAGTCATTTGAGGAGTTGTCTGAGCCGTTGGAGACATGTGGCAGTGTCTCCCTCAGCTTTCGCTCACTCTGTAGCCCTTATTGTTGCCTTTGTAATAATTCTACTATGGCTTCTAAGGGCAAGGCTGTGTCTTCCACGTCAGTTAGGAAGCTGAAGATGCTGTCGGTGGCAGACAAAATGGCTGTTATACAGGACCATGAGAGAGGTGTGAGCCGTGCCGAGCTCATGGTGCGGTACGTGTGTGTGTGTGTGTGTGTGTGTGTGTGTGTGTGTGTGTGTGTGTGTATACCGCATGTGTATGTGTGCGCGCGCCATGTATGTAGTACCTATTTACGTAATGCATTACACAGACCATTTCAACTGTTTGTGGTAATAGGCATGCAGAATGTGAAAAAAAAAATCCCTCGGGTAACTCGGATTTTCGGATAACTTGGATTGGCCTTCCCCCCAATTGGTCCGACTTATTCGGGGTATACTGTACGTACAATAGTACCAACGAACCTAATAAACATAGGCAGTATATAGTTTTTTCCTTGTTTATGTTGTCTGCACGTTGTCTATACAGCCAAACAGCACACTTGGCGATGGACTGTGAGGCACTGAGGCTGCCAGGTTGGCAGTGGGGCCCTGCGGGGGGGCCATATTGTTACGGGTATGGGTAAAATGATACAAGTGCCTTTATGTCGCACTAGCAGATGAAACTTATTTTTTGTGTAGTTTTTGGTGTGTTATGAAATAATCTGCTAACTGTTCCTGTCACAAATCATTAAATGATTGACTTTTCAATGCCTGTTGTACATCCGCTCGCCACCACAGCTACAAAATAGCTCGCTTACTTGCTTACTGTTTCTATAGTTCACTCACCGCTCACAAAGATTGCAAGCAAACTAAAAGAAAACCAGGCAAATTAATGGTTTTACTGCTGTGTAGTCCCATAGTACATATGCATGGTGGACAGCAGAGCGACTTATTTCTACAAGGAGGTATTTTTCGCAACACTGCAGGCCTGCTCCGTCTTGCGAGGTGTATTTCCACTGTATTTCCTCTGCCCCACACCACATGCCGAATAAATTTAAACTAACCAAACCTATCTATTCTAATCTAACCTACCTAACGGGTGACCCCTTAAGCTGTGTCAGTACCGACACTCACAAACACTTGGCTATTTTCCATTACATCTACCTCCTGGATTGATTCATAAGACTTTCTTGTCGTGTAAATACGTTCTTCATTTGAATGGGAACCACAAGGAGGAAAATATTTCATAAGGTGAGCTGAAAAAGACGAGTAACCGAAGGATGAGACAGCAGATAAAGGAAGCAGGGCGAGGTGGCTAGCAGACGCTATTGTAATTACCAGGCACAGTTCGTTCAAAAAACATTGTTGACCTCTGACCTTGTCCATTATATCCGAAATCCGTTATTAGCGGGTCCGTTAAATCGAGGGTTTACCGTATTATTATTATTATTATTATTATTATTATTATTATTATTATTATTATTATTATCATTCATTTATTTATTTTTTCTGCAGGAATGAAGCCACCTTCTGCATCAGTGGTGATGATGATTGTAAATCGCCTCACATCTCAGCGGTTGATCCTCACAGAACACTCCCGGAATGACATACTCATGCGGCTGCGGCTCAACATATCCACAGATGATGTAACTTATGCCCTTCAAAGCGTACCTGATGGATTATAGACACATGTGGTAGACATTTTTGTGGTAGTCTTTTTATGTTCAGTGAGAAATTTTAATGTTATTTATATCATAGACTAAACAGACACCAAATTCTGGACAGAACTTTGCCTTTTTATACATTAGATAGTTATTAAACACTATAGACTCATTAAAAATAATGAACATTACAGACAAAAGCCCAGATTCTATGTTTTGGGCATTCTTTCTGACTGTTCATTATACCTATCATTATTATGTGTCCCTTCCTTATTACAAAGTAAGAATGCCTTATCTTTGTTTTCATTATTATTGAATTTTAATTGATAGACAACCAGGTTTTTAGTTGTCATGATGTTTTAATATAATTTTAATATAATATTGATATAATGACATAAAAAAAATTGTTGATATATTTTCAAAGGAAAAATCAGTAAAACTGTATTTTATTAACTTTTTTTTTATATCTATCCTATAATTTGTATAACATGTATGCAAGTAAGGCATTTGAAAGGGGAGAGGGGTTTTGGACCATGGAAAGTGACTCGTATGTGAATGACTGCAAGTTTTGGTACTTGGAGGACTTAGAAAATAGTACATAAATTCTTAGGTTGTCTCATCTTGCCAGACATTCATGTGAGGGTGTTTCGATAGTCATTGCTTCACTCTTTCATTGGCAATATTTTGTGGAAGGAAACAAGAAAAATTCCTGCTCTTTTATGGCCGTCTTTTAGATTTTCATAATTTTGTCATATTAGACATATCTATTTTTGTAATCTTGTATCACGGCTAATACCAACTACCAAAAGTTAAGTGTCAAAACACTGATATATGACTAGAGAAGGTTAAATGATTAGAGGAAAAAGTGCTGGGCAGAACATGCTATTGACATTAGCCACATCATCAATGTCCTTGGTCTTGGTCAGGGAAAAGGTTTGTTTTTTACCTAAACCTTATGATGTCCTCATCACTCATACAGAAAGTGATTAGATGACGAAATAGGCACGACTGTTGTTCATTTGTTAATAGACATGGGGTCAAGGTGGTGTAATTATGTTCTCTGCAGTGTTTGTTTTACATTCTAACAGTCACCACACCACAATTTCAGCATAAATTCACTTAAGTGCTTTTGTAGTTTCAGGCTTTGCCATCTACAGTATATCTGCCTAATGTTTCATTCTATTTCAACAACATTTCAGACACCTTAACAATTAGCTCCCAGTGATATGTCCTCTTAGACTACAAAAATACCACCTGTCAAACGAAGCTGATCTGGAATATCTACAATTTACATAAGAACATAAGAACGCAGGAGTCTGCAAGACTCAATGATTTCTGACCCAGCACCAGATCGAGGCACTGTGCAAGTCTGCTCTGCCTACCGCCAAGAAAGGTGAGGGGAGTGAGGTGAAGATGAGGAGGGAGTGAAGTGAGTGTGGGGGAAGTGAAATGATGCTTGATCGAGGGAGTGTGAGGTGAAGGTGGAGAATTTCAGGTGTGGGGGGTTGTGAGGTGAAGGTGGGGGACGAAGGGAAGCTGGTGTGAGGGGAAACGAGGTGAAGGTAAGAGGATGGGAGGTGTTTGTTGGGGGTGTGAGAGAGGAAGTGAGGTGAAGGTAGAGGTGAGAGAGCATGACGCAATAAAATGGAGAGGACAAATTTAAGGTGATGGCTTTCTAAGAAAAAGGTGAGAGGGATGAGGCAACGGTGAAATGTAGTGGATAATGTGGGGTACGAGGTAGTGGTCCACGGTACATTTTTATTTAATATCTTTTCATGTCTACACTGCTTTAACAGCTGTGTTTTCCATAGCGACAGTTGCCTACCCAAGTTTCCCCTAATTGGATATTTTTAATGTGTGGATTTACACAAGCTAACTCAGACTGTATGCAGCTGTCTTGTAGGATCATGATGGTGACACAGACCTGCGTGGAAACGAAAGAGTATATAGATAGGATTTTTTTAAACCCTTTTATGGCATGGTAGATAGGCAAAATGGAATAAAAAAAAGTCCCCAAAGATGTGACTGCGTGTATACATGAAAGAATGTTCTAGTTGCTTGAAGCCTTTGCATTCAGTCCTGTCACGTGTATGTTTAGTTAGTTCGTGTTGGGCAAGTCGAAATCTTTCCCCTGAAATCGGTTGCTGCAAGGAGGGAGGAGCTGTTGGCCAATCCACTCACTGCTCTTAGTGACGTGGAGAAACTCGCGCCTGCATCAAGGTGAGCCGCTGGGTACAACTTACTGCCTGCGGGGTTTCCTTCGCGCTTGTCACACGCTGATCATTTTCCGCGAGGCGAGACAAAAATTCTTGGACGAGTCTCCGGAACAGTGCAAAGAAAATGATTTTACTTCACGGGAAAATCTCGAAAACATGACTGCGTTCTCACTCGTTATGATTAGAAAAAAATGTGATTGAGGGAGAGTTTTCACGAGTGTCCACACTTGGCTGTCTTACCTGCAGGTGCCTCAGGTGTGCTTATGACTACGTGGCAGGTGTGTGTGTGTGTGTGTGTGTGTGTGACCTCATGAACTTGCGATCACCCCTTTCTGTGTGTCATGACCAGGTGAAATCTGAAAGTTAAACCCCAAAGTATTTTAAAACTCTTGGCACACTAACGGGGCAAGGTGTGTGTGTGTGTTGTGGGCGGTGTGAATGCTTCCAAATGCTATGAGAGGAATCAGAGCGAAGTAAAGAAAGAAAAAAGGAGAAAAGAAAAGATCACCAGAATCAAGCATCTTCTCCTCAGCCTTCTCTTCCTCCTCCTCCTCCTCTTCCTCTTCCTCCTCCTCTTTTGGAATGGTCTCGACCCTGTCCATGTGGAGGCAAAGAGGAAAAAAAAAAAAAAGAGCAAGAGTGAGAAGAGCTGACACACTCTCCCATCATCAGTGGTCCAGTGTAACACGATTGACTCCTTCAAAAATAAGCTCGAATGGTCTGATTTTCTATGTAAATCTCTCTCTCTCTCTCTCTCTCTCTCTCTCTCTCTCTCTCTCTCTCTCTCTCTCTCTCTCTCTCTCTCTCTCTCTCTCTCTCTCTCTCTCTCTCTCTCTCTCTCAAAATCATCATCATCGTCATCACGCGTTCTTCGAGGTGTGTATTTTTGTGTCCTTTTTTTTCCGTGAACGCGTCAGAAAAGGGTCGAAAGCTACCAGTCGATGGCCAGGCTCTTTGTTGGTTCTCTGGGCGGCAGGAGAAACACGTCTGCGAGGGAGTGTGAGTCAGCTGATAAAAGGGAAACGTGGCGTAAACTGAACTAGATGGCAATGGGAGGGAGGAGAGTGGAAGGGGCGTGGAGAGTAAAGGAGGAAGAGGAAGGGGTGGAAGGGAAAATGGTGTAGTGTTTGTGTGTCTTTGTGGAATGTCTTTAGTAATGGTTCTGTGTGGTGGAGAAAGAGAGAGAGAGAGATTGCAGTCCTCACTTTTTTTTTGCTTCCCTTGCTTGCGTGGCGATGCGGTGTGGTGAGAAGCAGATTCCCGAGAAGGCAAGAGGAGAGGAGGAGGAGGAGGAGTCACGGCAGCAAGATTCACGGTTTGAGGCTGACTGCGAATAAGGCGAAAGAGGCTTAGAAAGAGAGAGCAAAGGAAAGGTGTGGGCGTGGGAACAGGTGTGTGAAGGGGGGAGGCTGTGCCGGGTGGGATGTGGCGGAGGGGGGTAGGTTGTGGGGTGGTGATGGAAAGGGGGCGGGTTACGGGGTGGTAATGGAGGGTGCGTGGCGACAGATGGGTGTGGGCGTGGTGGGCGTTGCTAGTGTGACCCGAGATGAAGGGAGGGTAACAGGCATGGGTCAGAGGGTGTGGCTGGCTGGCCGGCGAGGGTGTGGCCCGAGGGGCGGCGTGACGAGCAGCACCTTGAAGTGACAGAGAGAGAGAGAGAGACTCCTTACCATATGCTTTCGTAAACACTCCACTTGTTATAGTTAGTCGTTAGGTCAGGAACGCGGCTAAACAAACACAGGTACGCGAAAAGCCGGCTAGGTGAGCGTCCCAGTTGACCAGGTCTTCAGTTGACCTCAGGCCTTCAAGGTGTACATACGTGCTCTAGCTAGCTCTGTGTTGACTATGTCTGGTGGGAGCAAGAGGGAGGTGTGTGGAGACGCGGCCGGTGGAGTGGCTGAAGGTGGTACAGTGGAGTTGCTGAATTCTCTGTTGAAGAGAATGGAGGAGTTGGAGAAGCGGGCCTAAAACTGAACCTTGAGGGGTTCCTCAAGGTTCAGTTTTAGGCCCGCTTTTATTCATTATCTACATCAATGACATAGACAATGGGATAACTAGTGACATAGGTAAATTTGCAGATGACACCAAAATAGGATGTACTATTAGGACAGGGGAGGATGCTAGAGCACTGCAGGAGGATCTCAACAAACTGTCAGCTTGGTCAGAAAAAGTAGGAACACGCAACCCATTACACGGGTATAGTTTAGACTCCACAGCGATAGGCAGATCAGAGTGTGAAAGGAATTTGGGAGTGTTAGTAAACTCTGACCTAAAACTAAGGAAGCAATGTATTAGTGCAAGGAATAGGGCTAACAGGGTATTAGGCTTTATTAACAGGACAGTAACCAACAGGAGTGCAGAGGTCATCCTCAGACTCTATTTAGCGTTAGTTAGGCCACACTTAGATTATGCTGTCCAGTTTTGGTGCCCACACTACAGAATGGACATCAACTTGCTAGAATCAGTTCAGAGGAGGATGACCAAGATGATTCAGGGGCTGAGGAACCTCCCATATCAAAATAGGCTGAAACATCTAAACTTACATTCACTAGGAAGACGAAGAGTGCGGGGAGATCTGATAGAAGTATTCAAATGGGCCAAGGGTTACAACAAAGGCGATATAAGTAAAGTACTGAGAATTAGCCAGCAGGGTAGAACACGCAGTAATGGATTTAAATTAGAAAAGTATAGATTTAGGAGAGATGTAGACAAGCATTGGTTTAGTAATAGGGTGGTGGGGGAATGGAATAGACTCAGCAATCACATAGTTAGTGCAGGGACGATAGCTTGTTTTAAGAGTAGACTGGATAACTACATGGACGAGGATTTACATAGAAAGTCAGACCACACAGACCCCATGGTCCAGACTAGGTGGTCTGTCCTTAAACCTAAGTGATTTTACATTAATCAGATGGCTCCAAAACGTTGCTTTTCTACTCTAGTTAATATTAAGTTGAAGGAAGTGACGGTCGAGCTTGTTTTTAAAGGAGTCAATCGTGTTACACTGGACCACTGATGGTGGGAGCTTATTCCATTCTCGCACTACAACGTTGGTGAAGAAAAATTTGGTGCAGTCTGAATTTACTTGTCTACATTTGAGTTTTGTGCCATTGTTCCTCGTTCGCAAAGTGTCATCGATCATAAACAATTTTGTTCTGTCTACATTCGTGAAACCATTAAGTATTTTAAAACATTCGATCAGTTTTCCTCGGAGGCGACGTTTCTCAAGAGAGAACATGTTAAGGGTGGAAAGCCTTTCTTCGTAGGATTTGTTGCGCAAGGAAGGGATCATTTTTGTTGCTCGATGCTGAACACCTTCTAGTTTAGCAATGTCCTTTGCATGGTGGGGAGACCAAAACTGTACCGCATATTCCAAGTGGGGTCTGACTAAACTATTGTAGAGCGGAAGTATTACATCTTTATTCTTGAATAAAAAGTTTCTTTTAATGAAGCCCAACATTCTGTTCGCTTTATTTGCTGCATCGATGCATTGATGTGAGAATTTGAGGTTAGACGCGATTTTAATCCCCAGGTGGCAGTGAGGTGTGGGTGCAGTAAGGAGACAGGGTACTGGAGCGTACGCCCGTACCGAAGGTAAACGAGGATCAAGCCTCTACCTGTAATCCCTGAAACTACACCTCACCCATCGTGAGTAGTGGGGGGGATTCTGAAGCTGCTCTGTGTAGGCCACTCGGCCTCTTGCAGTTTCCCTATGTTCTTATGTTCTTCTTATGTAACTCAGTGAGAAGGGTCGACTTATGGGTAGCGTGCCATATGCCCAATAGCCGAAATTAACGTTCTATACTACAAGTAATCTGCCTTGATTCAGTTTCACTGAGTAACCGCCGATTTCAGTGATATCCATGATTCAGCGAAGACACTTATTACTAAAGGTGTCTTATTGCCTCTTCAAGTTACTATTTAGTCATAGAATGAGACTTAAAATAAGTCATATAAAAAGACAGCTTATGTGACTTGAAGATCCATTGTCCTTGTCCTTCTGCGAAAGTATCGACAACGCCCTATAATCGTGTTAAGCGAGTCCCTAATACCGTAGGACAACTGTATATTGAAAAAAAAAAATAATAAATAAAGGAAAACACAAAATTCACTTTATGCGGCCTGCACCCTTAACGCAAAACGAGTTACCTGTAGTAGCCCAAAACTATAGGACAAGAAAAAAAAAAAATGCGGATGGAAAACGAGGTAATGACAAAAAGAAAACCGAAGTCGTCATCAAAAGAAAGAAATACAGAAATAAATACGAGCAAATTATGCCCTTAAACCACCCAGTTGACCCCGCCGTGGTGATTTGGGTTTGCGATAATCCTCCCTCAATTACGATGGATTACAAGTCACAGCGTTCCCTCGAGTGGCGTGGCAGCTGCCGGGAGATGTAATTGGTTCTCGTACCAAAATACGTGGGAGGGGAACAAAAAACGAGTGGGAGAAAAAGTAAACTAGCTTCAATTGTGACTGGATCCGCAGCCGAGTAAGTATAGGACACTGCCGATTCCATGGCTGTTGGCGAGCGAGGTGTCTGACATGTCCGTAGCCCAACACATCGCATAGGTTTAGAAAATATTATTTTTTTACTTAGCTCATCTGCTACACAATAAGATAAAGTTTGTTAAAATCATTGAACTAAACAGTGATTGTATACAACTACAACACGGTTTTCAAAACTCGATAGCGTATTCATCTGATTTTATGAACGAGAACAAGCGTTTTATCCAAAATTGATTCCGTAGATGCAGAAAACATCGATAAGTAAAAAGTAATATAAACATTAAATTTTATCTGACTTCTATTCTTCGTAACTAGCTATTTAAAAAAAATCTTGATATAGTTGTACAATCACTTTTTAATCCGATGAATGTGAACGAAATTTGCCTCTTGCGTAACAAATTACTTAAGTAAAGAAATGTGATTATTTTCTGATCTTATGCAATTGTTTGACAACGGAGACGTCATACACCCCGCCCGCCCACAGTCAATCAACAGCGTCCTTACATATTCGGCTATTATGGGAACTAGAGATTAATCGAACCGTTCGACTAAAGCTCCATCCGTCCGACTCGGGCGAAATGATTTACCGCTCGGCTGTTTGGAAGTTGTACCTGCTTTCATGAAGAAAAAAAATGAGAAGAGATAATGATAATGGTGAAGCAATAAATGGAAGGATGAAATAATAGAATATTGGAAAGGAAAGAAATGAATGGCAGCTACGATTAAGACACTGGTTTTGGAGGAACATATGATGATCATGCCAAATTAGTTTGAAGAGATAACAAGACAATAATAGAGGAAGAAAAGAAAAGAAAAGGACAGCAGAAGGAAATAATAGAGATGGGAGATGTAATATGGAACTTTCAAAGCTGCTGCAATGTAGAGAGTAGTAGTACTTCATGTTTATCATTCCTTATCAGTCAGCTATAACAAATAATCTCCAGACAGAGGAATCGATGAATACAGTACGTAGCTATAGATAGTAAGCTACAAGCGGTAGTGTTAGTAGTTTAATTTGAAGTCCCGCTTGTTTTCATGCCAAAACACTGGAGAGGAGGAAAATAAGAGTTAAATGGTGGAAAAGTAGGTAGGAATACGAAATAAAGAAATTATGGTAAGGGAAGAATGGTAATTAACAGTTGAGAGATAAAATTGGTTATCATGCCAAAATACATGGGGGAGGAGAATAGATTAAAAATGGAAAACAATAGTCTGGTTAGACGAAAGATGACAGAGGAATAGAGAAATATGGTTATAAACAACTGTTGGTAGGTGTAACCAGTTACCATGCCAGCAAATTGAGAAAGAGGCAGTGGTGGGCACCGCTTACCGAAAAGTTAGCTTCGCTAACTGGTAAATGGAATATGTTCTATATTATCGTCCCACGACATTTTCATAATTAGTTAGCAGAAATTCTAAGCTAATTTATTTTTTTCCAAAAAACTAACTACGTCATTTTAACAAGTGATCTTATGACTAATCAACATACTATATATCACAGTCCATATTTATTAATTTATAAGAGGAAAACAGGTTTTGAATCTAAACCAAAAAAAAAAAAAAAGTTTCACTGAGCAAGAATTACATAATTGCCCCTCAGAGCGCTTCTCCTCGAGCGAGTGACTCAAGAAGCCCTTTGGTGGCCTATGGGGAACTATTGTCATGTTTGAACTCAGTTGCCGAATTACAGCAGCACTTATAGTTTCTAAGATATGGCCTGGTCAATATTACCACCTCCTCCCCTACTAATATAAGGTAATTCACCCCCATCCTTTTCTGGTTTATTTATTTATACAATTTATTCGTGAAATTGTAACTGAAATATAATCAGAGCTTAAAGGAATATAATAATAGTTACGATGTACACTGTTCACACGAAATATTCAAAGCATTCGAAGCCTCGCCCCGCCGCTCCACGTTCACCCCCTGGCTCGAGGTTCGCTACGCCACGCTGCGCTCACTGGTCAGTGCCGTGCAGGGGGTGGCGGCGGGGCGCGGGTGTTTGGTTTGTTCTCAGTGAATAAATACGACTGCATGGAGCTGCGGCGGAACATCCACCCACACAGAGGCAGTGAGTGTGTGATTCAGTAGTTGTCAGTGAGAGAGAGAGAGAGAGAGAGAGAGAGAGAGAGAGAGAGTTATATGTAGGTGTTTTGTTTACTCAGGGGGTTCTCAAAAGCTTTTGGCTGCGACCCCAACAAAGTAGATTCACGACCCACTCCCCTAGCAACAAGCGTGTCTGGCACTCACTATAACACATTTCCGTCTTCGAGGAGGAAGGAAAAGGGGTTGCAGGATCTCGCGACCCCTCATAATCATTTCGCGATCCCTCTGGGGGTCGCGACCCCCACTTTGGAACCTCTAGTTTATTCTGCCGCGTCTCAAAGCTACAGGCTACTGTGATCAGTTATCGAATTTGCCTTGAAAGTTCATTAAGCAGTTATCAGAAAGTAATAAGTTTTTTTTGTGGCAAAAAACATCAATTTCACGGACGAAACTTATGGCATATTTTAGTGTTAGTCCCCCCACGCCCCCATCCCCTTATGAGAACGTGGTTTACGAGAAAACGTCAGTGGCGTAGCTACTGGGAGTAAGTGCTCCCCCATAGGAATCCGGTGCCCACCCATGCAGGTGCCCACCCCCACACTGGCCATGCCCTAATACGATCTTAGAACATGCCTTAGTAACCTTCTATGTGGCATCAGAATGCCCCTGAGCTCCACTTGCTTAGTACTCTTCCATACTTACGCCACAACATCTATTAGGAAAAAGGGGGGTAAAGATTCGTTTTAGGTCCGTGCCAGTATCTCATAATCTACTTTATGAAACATCACTATCTCTTCATATATCTTTTCTACAAACCTTCAACAGTCATGGAAACGCTTTGAAAATCCAATTCAAGGACTTTTTTTTTTACTCTTGAAAATAGGGGATAATGTTTACGGAAGCGCGTCGCCTCCTCTGGCGGCGGCCGCGACGACGCTGCAGCCGCCGCAGCCGTAAAATAGCTCGCAGAGGGTTTAGGGTCGGGGAGCATATTTAAACTACTCCAACCGAACTTTACGACCTACTAACGGGGAGGAGCTGCGCCCCCCTCGACCCCCCCTTCTAACCACTGGACCCCCCCCCACATGTATGTGACCTATTTCAGCAAGGAGGCATTTCTCGCAACACCGGCTGCACCGTCGCCAGAGGAGGCGACGCGCTTTCGTAAACATTATCCCCTATTTTCAAGAGTAAAAAAAAAGTCCTTGAATTGGATTTTCAAAGCGTTTCCATGACTGTTGAATGTTTGTAGAAAAGATATATGAAGAGATACTGATGTTTCATAAGGTAGGTAATGAGATACTGACACGGACCTAAAACGAATCTTAACCAAAAGGGGGATTATGTGGATTACAGCATCCCGAAGCCATATATAGGAATATTTACGGCTCTGCCTTAGCTTACTGCGTCACGCTTGGAGGTCGAAGGCGTCACCCACCAGTGACAACAATGGCGCAGCGCGAAGCGTATCACGCCTATTTATCTTAAACTTACAAATCTAATTTAACATGACAATCCAACCGGACCTCCCCCCCGTGCTGCCATTATGGGTTATGCAAGACTGTACTCATGAACATTTTACATTAATATTGTGAAGTTTCTTTAATTTTCTGCAAGCTCTCTATAATGTTATAAGTAGTATCTAAAAAAAAAAAAAAAAAAACTTAAACCAACCTAATCTGACCTATCCAAAGTAAGTTAACCTAGTTAATAATCTTCATTAGTATCATGTATTTATTAAATCTACAGAGTCCTGAGCACATTGAGCTGATTTGGGACTCACTGCATCCTAAGCCTTTCAGTCTCTCAAGGTGTAATTACATCTTGAGACTTCCTGACCTGACATGAAACTTTTGTGTTGAATCATCAAGCTTACAATCACTTGCACAGAACTATTCACTCCAGAAAACACTAGTTTTGAAGGGTCCTCCAATGAGGGCCTACCTCTCATTCTCCTTGATCTTGCAGAATTCAGGAAATAGCTGTAAGGGTTCCTGGTACCAGAGCCATAACTCATAGCCAACTCTTTCAATACCAGTAGTGGCATAACTTGAAAAGAAGCATAACTCGAAAAGTAGACATTTGCGGCAGAAATGAGGTACAAAATCGTGGAATTCACTACATTTATCATCAGAAAAACATGAACCACGTGAGAAAATCGTTGGTTGGGTGAAACCATAAATTGTCCAAAGAAACGTGAGCCCAAGGTGTACATTGCCTCAGTTGCATTATTAGCTCATTAACTGGAGCAATCTCAACAAGAAATAACTGCAGTTGATGGAAGATGCCTGTAGCTACCCCTCAAGACAGGTAGCGTTGCTTATGTCGAACCCTAATTGTAATACCCAGTTCCAAACCTCTTTGTCTTAGAGAATCCCACTCTACCCACCTTCAACCTACTTAGCTCATTTGCTAGGTAAGGATAATTGATGATTCTTCGAGAGGCTCAGGGTGTTTTAGGTGCTCACTGGCAGAAAATCAACCCCAAGCCTTGTTCAGTGGTAGAATGCCACTTCTGCACTACCCCAGCTTATCCCAAAACAAAAAGAGGGGCTAGGGGACCCTTCCCCTTAGGGATTTTGGGGTCCTATAGGCTTTGCCTTGCTCCCATCATAGGGTTCATGCTCATCCGATGGGGATGCATCAAGGGACCCCTCCGCATGGTTGCACCCCCAGCAGAACCAGGTGAGGGGTAAGCCTCAACTCTAAATCATTACTCTTTATTTTGGTTTTGCCAAGAGTTAAATTTCTTATAAGAAGGGATTGCAGGTCCCACCATAACCAATGCAGATCAGGCATTGGATTGACTACAAGATGTGGGCAGGAACACACAACCTCTGCAAGGATGAATCCCCCATCCATTCTGAAACTGATGCAGGGCTATCATATATAAAATAAAATATTTCACTGTTGATAAATTTTGTTTTCTTATTTTACACTCTTTTCACATTTCTGTCCATTTTCTTGTCTTCTCCTCTAGCTGACTTTTTTCAGGGGGTTGATGTCATAAGGGGTGACATTAATTTTGTTACTCTAAAGTATTTCTTTGTGGCCTTTATCCAGGTGGTGTTGTGTTACCTTTGCTAGGGCATTTTTCCATTATTTATGTACTTTATTTATTGAAACCTCACATCCATTTTTCTTTTCATTCTTGACACTCCTATTATACCTCTTAAAGGGTCATTTGCTTCTTTTTTTGGTGCTCCAAAAATTTGTCTGTAAAAACTTTTCTCTTGCCTGGAGTTTTTTTTATATCGGTCTATATTCACTCAGTGATGTATTGCAGGTATGATTATAGTTTTTCAATATGTTATGTCAATTAGTATTTTGTTGTAGGTTTTGGCAATTATGGAGTATGTCATATTAGTCAGCTCGAAGGGTTTTTAATGCATTTTTTCCTTTATGTTTTAAAGTAGTTTCTTGTATTGTTGAATTTTCATTGTTGGCTTTACTTCTGTTTGTCATGTCTATTACATATCGTTTTCTTTAATTGTTTATATTCTCCCATAGCTTCTTGCTCTTATTTTCTTGATATCCTCATTTAGTTTCCTCAACTAGATACTTATTTCTTCTTTTATTAGTCTCTATTTTTTTTCTGTTCTGAGTACTGTGTATGATATCTTTCTTTGTTGTGTGTATTTCCTCAAATCATATTCATTCTATATCTTTTTTGTATTTCCATTCTTATTGTGTCATTCATCCGTGGTTGCACCTTTCTCATTATCTCCTCTGTGTTCATACCTACCCTTCTCCTCTATTTACTCACGAATGCTCAGTCAGTTGTCTTTTGTTATGTCAGTCTGTCCATTTCATTGACATCCTCTTTCTTATGCTTTAGTTTGTCTTCCTTTTTTCCTACATATTTCTGCAGATTGTCTGTCTGTTTAATGAT
Source organism: Eriocheir sinensis (assembly GCF_024679095.1). Lineage (NCBI taxonomy): Eukaryota > Metazoa > Arthropoda > Malacostraca > Decapoda > Varunidae > Eriocheir > Eriocheir sinensis. Next base: position 12,857,427 of record NC_066509.1, read on the forward strand.
ATATTGTTTTTTTTTCTCAGCTTCTCATTTTTACTTTATCCTTACTAGTTTCAGTAACCATGTATTAATCTTGAATAAGATGGTTCGTTCGATCATAGTGTTCCTGTTTTTATTAGCAATTATACCTTTGAATGGTGCTGTTTATTTTGGTATTTACTAAGATGTAGGATATTACACTTTGTTGGTTCTTTCTTCTCCATATGAACAATGCTGAGTATATTTATCATCTTTTAGGAGTATGAGGTTGTGCATACTTAATCTAGCCATAACTCTGATACCTTGCTCAATCACACCAACTTTCCTCAAGGGAGTGGGCATGGCAGAAGCATCTTCAACTTTCCCAGGTCATGGCACTTCACTTAGCACACACTCAACTAATCAGGCATGAACTCAAACTCCTCACATCACTGGAACTTAGGTACATAGTTGGCTGTGAATCTGTATTAGCAATAGTTAGGTTTACTGAGCAGTGTAGTACTGTGGTAGTTTTACAGTCTTGACTGAGTGGAAATTCTTCAGGGCTCAGTAGGCAGGTTGGAGGTCATTTGCATTGAAATGGACTTGATGTCCTAAGGGAAAATCCTGACATCAAATGTACAAAGTCCTTAAGGATGCTGAGCATATTGAATTAATTGATTGAATTAATTTGATTCACACTGCATACTCATGGGGACATGCCAAGTGTTTCAGTCTCCAGATGAAACAGTATGGTTACATCTTGAGAGCCATCTTGACCTGACATAAAGCTTGAGTGTGGCAACAGTAAGCTTATGATCAGTTGCAAATAACTTTACTTTCCAGAAAATTTCTCAGTTCTGGAGGATTCTCCAAAGAGTGCTTTCAAGGATGTGTCCAATCTTCTTAGCTACCCCTCCAACATTGCTAAACAAAATTCAGTATGCAGCTCTGGTCTCTGATATCAAGAACCTGCATTTCTCAGCCTCCTTGAGCTTGCAACATTCAGAAAGAGAGGGCTATTTGTCTTCCTGATAACAGAGCCATGGGGACCAACATATAACTCATAGCCTACTCTGTCAGTTCCAGTAGTAGCATTGAAGTATCTCATGACAAAGAGTGTCCCAGGTGGACACTGGTCTAATACAGAGTCAAGTTTGGTCTAGGACACCACCTTCCCTTCAATTTCACACATCTCTTTAGGAGCATACACTGAAACAAGAGATATAAAGCCCAAGGTGGGCTTCAGCTTCACTCATCAGCCAGAGTAACCTAAAAAAATGGCTACTGTTGGCTGTGGCTATCTCCCTAAGACAGGAATTTGCTCTTGCTGGACTACTATTTCCACTTTAAGCTTTCTGAGCTCATTTGTTATAGTAGGTGAGCCTCTTGAGAGGCTCAGGATGTTGCAAAAATTAAGCTCAGGCTTTGTTTTGCAGTAGAGTACTAACCTGTCTACCCCCAACACAAAAAGAGGGGCTAGGGGGCCTCCCTCCATATGGATGCAGAGGTCCCATGGGGTTTGCCCTACCAATAGGTGGCATGCTCAGCCAATGCGGATGTATTGAGGGATGCCACTGCTTGGTTGGGTTCCCCATCAGAATTGGGTTGGGGTCACGGCTTGAACCTTGACCGCGACGTTTACTTTCTATTTTCCTTTTGGCAATTATTTTTTTATATGGAGGTTTTGCAGACCTCACCCAGAACAACTTGGATCAGGGATTGGTCACCCTAGTCACCTAATATTAGCAATACTGTACATATATGTATTGCTGCCATCTGCCCATCTAGAACTACATGTGGATGTATATCAGATGATTGTGATCATATGTCCTAAATACCAGCAGCTCTAAAAGTATTGTCAGATAATTGCATCATAACCACTACAGCAAGTCAGAAAGCAACATTTGCTTGTGTGCTGCATCAGAAATATTGCCACAAAAAATGTTTATTCCAAAATACAATGCACCTTTTCAGATATTTTGTTTCTTTGAGTTGAGAGATTTCTTATAATATCCAGTTTAAGAAAAATTATGAGTTTTCAGGTTTTGATTTTTTGCATTCACGGATTCAGAGGCTTGAAATTTTTCAAACCAGATAATAGTGTTGGTGGCAGAAAATGAGAGGTTGCTGTAGGTGACTGTAGATGAATTTGACATGGTGCGTAAGAGGAAAGAAAAATTAAAAAAGAAACTAATTGTCATGGAAGGAGCACTAGAAGTAGGAGGAAAAGAGCAAGTGAACAGGGACAGTAAAGTACAGAAGAAAACTAAAGATCTTTGAAGAAGCACAAAGATTTGAAAGTTTGAAGTAGAAGGGATGAGAAAGAATTGCAGAATCAACAAAACTTATCAACTACAGAAGTTAGCAATGTCTGTAACTTTAACATGGATATTTTCTGTTACTCTGTCTTCTCTTACTATTACTCTTACATGAGAAAAAATATCTTACTATTACTATTTTTCTAAGAATCTTGTAGCCATAATTAATCTATTACATATTAGATTACTATTAACTACCTATTATTATGTACCCCATGTCAGGGAGTGAGAGGGATAGACTAATGAACAGGATGAATGAATGAATGAAAATAATTGTAACCAAGGATTGAAGAAAGGAAAGAAGGAAGCAAGGAAGCAAGGAAGGAAGGAAGGAAGGAAGGAAGGAAGGAAGGAAGGAAGGAAGGAGAGAACAGATGAATGGACATATTGAAGGAAAGAAGGATATTAAGTGCAGTGAATAAAGGAAGCCAATAAAGAGGTGCAGTGAAGAAAGGAAAGTAGAAGGGAAGGACGGACGATAGGAGTAATGAGAGAGAGAGAGAGAGAGAGAGAGAGAGAGAGAGAGAGAGAGAGAGATTATGGTAAAAACAAAAACGTCTAAAAAAAAGCATCACGGGGACGTACAGAAACAGGCAGACACACCACAGGAATCTGAGAACATTTATCACATACTCGAGATGAACAGTCTGTTGAATATAAATAATAATAATAATAATTAAAAAAAAGCTACGCGATGAAAGTACCATAACGGGGACGCGCGCACACACGACATGAATCTGTGTACTTTTTTTCAGTAAACAGCTCAAGGACAATAAACAAAGAAAAACATACACAAAAAAGCTTGCTAATCCCTGCTCCTGCACAAGCAAACACATACTCGAACATTAATTTCTTAAAAAAAATAAACTGAAAGAAAGTAATCACGGAGATCACATATATATTTAGTTTTCAGCAGGACGCACAGATTTGTCTTTTTAGCTAATTTATCAGTGTAAGGTATTAAACTATGATAATTAATGCATCAACTTTGACGGACTGGAAAACTCTGCAGGTATTCTAAACTCTCCACCTCAAACATAAGAACATAAGAACGTAAGGAGTCTGCAAGAGGCCGGTTGGCCTATACAAGGCAGCACTAAAGGCTCTTCCAGAAAATAAAAATTCAAACCGTTTCATGTGTTAAAAAAGTGTCTGAGAAAACTTTACTTCCCAGACTCTCTAAAGTGCTGTCTGTCTATCTTCATGTTTCACGCTCTGCCTGCCTACTTGCCTGTCTGTCTGTCCGTCTGTCTGTCTGTCCATCATTCTGTCCAAGTGTCTGCCTCTTTACAATCTCATCTATCATGGCTGTGCCTTTTCTCTGTTTGATCATTTGTCTGTTCATCCGCCTTCCGTGTTTAATTCACCACGGCCTGATCACGTGCTAGATTCATAACCACAAGCCAGTACTCTTCCGGTAAGAGCATTCGGAGCTCGTTAGCCAATATCTAGTTACTGCCACAGCCTTCTTATAGAACACCACTGTACTGCTAGGAATAGTTCATAACCTGGTGGTGGGGGGCGTAAGTAATTTCCAAGGGCACGACTCTTGCGGGTAAAGTTGGGTTGGGATTTCTCTAATTATTTTTGTTATTATCATTACGAGTGCGTGGGGTAATAATGATGTTTATAAAAAAAAAACCTAAAGTATCGCCTTTACTAACTTTAGCTTTCCATGGTCCGCTTAGGCTTACCATTGCTTATTAAATCTGAGAGGGAATTTTATCTACATAAGTATCTAAGGGGGCGTGGAGTGCAAGACCCATTCCTTGAGGGGGTGGTGGTGGTAAAAAGGTTGAGATCTACTGTGCTAGGATCTTCATACACCACACCCTCCATCCTCCGTACCCAAGGGGAGGTTGTAACCGCTCCTTGTCAGCGGAAAAATCTTTTGGCCCGAGCGAGGCTGGAACCTCGTCCTGTCAGACTGAAACCTGACAAGACAGAGCCTTATTCCACTGAGCCGTCGGTGCGGTGTGTGTGTGTGTGTGTGTGTGTGTGTGTGCTTATTTGCTTGTTTAAAAAATGAATTTCCAAGGTTGTAATTTTAGCTTAATAATCTAATGGAAGAAAAATGTATTTTGCGTTTTTCCGTCCCTGTCCTCTCCTCGCTCTCCTTTTCGTCCTTCTCCTGCCTCTCTTCATCTTCCCTTTCCTCCTCCTCTTCACCCAAATTAATCTCCTGCCCATCACCCGTGCACCCCATTTCCACCCCTCACTTTCCCTCCTCCTCTCCTCCCCCTCTTCCTCCTCCTCCTCCTCCTCCTCCTCCTCCTTCTCCGCGTCCCCCTATTCCTCCTCCTCCGCGGAACATATTTTGATGAGTATAATTACATTTTCGAGTCAAATCAGTCAAGGATGCCAACACGCCACCTACCCACGCTCCTGCTGCCACTACCTCTGCCTGTCTCCCCAGCCCTGCTCTGTCACTTCTCCGCCTCCTCCTCCTCCTCCTCCTCTTTGTCTGTCTTCCCAGCTTGCACTGTCACCCCTTCCTCGACCAACGCTGCCTACTCCTCTCTCATCTTCCTCCTCCTCCTTCATCTTCTTCCTCTTCTTCCTCTTCTGATATTTCCACTGTCGCTTGTTCTTCGACCCGCGCTTATTCATTTATTTTTTGTTCTATTCCTCCTCCTCCTCCTCCTCAGGGTGTGTGGAGTCGGATATATAAAATTCCGACTCCGACTCTAGGAGATTTTAAGTTTTCTACTCTGAATCCGACTCCGATTTCGACTCACACCCCGCCACACCACACCACACATCATACGCAGCCACACCAACCCACACATCACAACCAGCCACACCACTTGACACATCACACCCAGCTACACCACACTACACATCACATCCAGCCACACTACACCTCACACCAAACCCAGCCACACTACACCACATATCACATCAAGCCACATCCCATACCACACCCAGTCACACCAGACCTTGCACCACATCACACATTATACCCAACCACACCACACAACACATTATACCATACCTCACACCACACCCAACCATACCATATCACACATGACACAGCCACACCACCACATATCACACCCAGCCACACCACCTCACATCACACCCAGCCACACCACCTCACATCACACCCAGCCACACCACCTCACACATCTCATCCACCCACACCATACCACACACGACACTCAGCCACACCACGCGATACATTACACCTGGCCACACCACACCTCACTCCACACCCAGCCACACAACAAACATCACACCCAGTCACTCCATACCCTCATATCATACCCAACCACATCACACCTAATACCACACTCACCCACACCACACCACACACCAGCCAGCCACAGCATACAACATAACACCCATCCACTCTATGCCACACTGCACTACATTGGCTACACTCGGTCAGTTCACACTAACCTACGAATACGACTCACACTACGACCGCAGATTCAGCCTGACCTTTTTTATTGAGCATGAATAGGACATCCAGGTCAGGCTGTCCTTAAAACGACAGACCTGGCAAACCTATGCTGATCTCTGAGCAGCCTAGCACAGGTTCAGTGCTGAGATGAGAGTGAAGACGCACACGAGTATATTAAAGGAATTCATCAAAATGATCTTTTCAAAACAAACTGCCCTATCCACTCATACGCTGACGACTCCACTCTGCATTATTCAACTTCTTTCAACGGAAGACCCTCTCAGCAGGAACTACAAGACTATAGACTGGAGGCTGCAGAACGCTTAACCTCAGACCTTGCTATCATTTCCGATTGGGGTAAAAGGAACCTAGTGTCCTCCAATGCCTCAAAAACCCAATTTCTCCACCTGTCAATCGATACAATCTTCCAAACAACTATCCCCTATTTTTCAACAACACTCAGCTGTCACCTTCTTCTACACTAAATATCCTCGGTCTATCCTTAACTCAAAATCTTAACTGGAAAGTTCACATCTCTTCTCTCACTAAATCAGCTTCCTCGAGGTTGGGCGTTCTGTATCGTCTCCGCCAGTTCTTCTCCCCCGCACAGTTGCTATCCATATACAGGGGCCTTGTTCGCCCTCGTATGGAGTATGCATCTCACGTGTGGGGGGGCTCCACACACACACCTCTCTTGGACAGAGTGGATTCTAAGGCTCTTCATCTCATCAACTCCTCTCCTCTTACTGATAGTCTTCCTGTGCATGGATATGGATAGCAAACTGTGGGGGGAAGAAGACTGGGGGACGACGACCTAACGCGCCTAAAGAGGAAGCTTGATTGAAAGAGAGAAGAGATGAGAGTTAAGAGATTATTAAGAGTTTACGATAGACCCGAATAGTGTAGTGTAAGGTGACAGTGACAACTGAGTGTTGAATAGGAATAGGTGTTTTGTTGTTCGAGTGATAGGTGGAGAAATTGGGTTTAAATTCCGCCGCCATGTTGCCTCTCTATCTTCTATCGATATTTTCACACTGCTCTTCTGAACTTGCTAACTGCATTCCTCCCCCCCTCCCGCGTCCTCGCAGCATACGACTTTCTACTCAAGCTCATCCCTTTACTGTCCAAATCCCTTACGCACAAGTTAACCAACATTTCACTCTTTCATCCCTCACGCAGGTAAACCCTGGAACAATCTTCCTTCATCTGTATTTCCTCCTGCCTACGACTTGAACTCTTTCAAGAGGAGGGTATCAGGATGCCTCTCCTCCCGAAATTGACCTCTCGGCTACTCGTCTTAACGCTTTTAATAGGAGCAGTGAGTAACGGGCTTTTTTTCTTCATTATTGTTTCCTTTTTTCTGCCCTTAAGCTGTTTCCTTTGCTATAAAAAAAGAGACTTGCCTGCTACGGCACATGTCGCTGGGTACGTCTTCTAATACATTGTCTAGTAATTTATCTCATTAAATTACAGATTAATAATCCACATCTCCACACCCAAAAAAATCCATATTAAATGAATTTTCTGAAACGTCTTCCCACAAGAGCTCCCACAAAAACTTACTTCTCCCACAAATTTGTGGAAATTTTTTATAAAGTGGTAACACTGTTTTAGCAGTGCAGTCAAGTACTTTAAACGAGAATTGATTACGTAAATGAATTGGAGTCGGAGATATTTTTTCCGACTCCGACTCCTGCCAAAAGTAGGCGACTCCGGCGACTCCGATGACTCCGATTCCGACTCCACAGCCCTGCTCCTCCTCTTCCTTCAACGTCTTTTTCGTCATATATTTCTTTTTTTCTTTGTCTTGTTCCTCATGGCCGTCTTTCTTTTTTTCTTCTTGGTCCTACTTTTCTCTAGTCACTTTGTTTCTGATTAATTAAAAGACAACTATATCGCTATCAGCTCTTTATCTTTGCACGTTGATTTTTTTCTCTCATTTCTGATTATGGCGTATGTCGTATAACTTCGGTTACTCACAGAGTATATCAAGGTATCGTAGAAATGAAGTTTTCAGGGCGTAAAAGATTGTTTAATATTAAGAGCAGATGATAAAAAATAAATTTGTGTTACCATTACAGTAACGGACTCTTGTTAAGGACCATCTTTGAGAAAACTCACAGTCTGCAATTCGTTTCGCCTGTTACGTTTCTGAGATTAAGCACAACAAATCAGATAGAACGCCACATGATATCAATAGAAAAATTCTCTGTAGCGTTTCGTATCTCTTAATGGAGCTAAAGTGATCATCTCTTTTTGGCGTCCTGTATTTTTATTTTATTTTATTTTTACGTTGTTGCCTATTGCGCCGGTAGGCATCTTCCCGGTGGGGCCTGATGGTCGGCCCAAGGCTTCTTCCAGGTGGGGCCTGATGGTCGGCCCAGCCCGTTCTGGCGCAGGCGAGTGTTTATAGTGGCGCCATCTTGCATTGGCTCATGCTGCCCCCCGGAACTCGTTCTTGATTCGCTTGGACGGCTTCCTCTAGAGTCCGGGTTGATGGGTGGTCTTCAGGACAGCATGTGGGTAGTTTTAAGCCACTCGGCGGTGACTGAAAAATCCGAGTGGTAGCGTAAGGATTCGAACCCGCGTCGTCCATCATGCGGCGAATGTGGGTCCAGTACGCTATCACTTCGGCCACCGCCTACCCAACTGCGGGATCGACATTATAACGGCCGTTTCTTGTTGTTTGGTCCTTTATCGTAAAAAAAATGCGTTTCTGACCAAAACCCATGCATATTACACGGCCTGCCAGACTATTTTCCCTACAAGCTTCCTGTGAATCACTTATTGGCTAATGGGTATTCAGAATTTCATTTGTCTTTGTTAGTAAATGCATCGCATTGGCAGGTAATTGAAAGTAAAATATCAGGAAATCAACGAAGCCGAAAACAATTCAGAAGATGCTGGTTGTGGTTCTTGAATCATAGTGGGAATCTCTTAGTAAGTGAGAGCTTGGAATACGATCGATAATGAACCATCAATCAGAAAGGCTTTCATTCATAATCCGTGTGATTGAAGGACTTTCAAGTTTGGCCTCGAGTTAAGGTGCTCGCTCCAGACAGAAGAAGTTTTAAGTACAGTAAGGTCTTATCTCCAAGTATTAATACAATATAGCGAAGAAGCAAACAGCCGTGAGCCTGAAGCCGCAGTTGATGAAGAGCGAGGAGGCGCGAGGGTTGGCTGGTGGTTACATCATTGAATGGAGACTCCCTCCCCCATGCCGTCCAATAACGGGGATCTAAATGACTTTTTATAAGGGACTCGGGAAAATAATTAAGTTTTTATTGCTCTTCAAGGGTGAGAGAGAGAGAGAGAGAGAGAGAGAGAGAGAGAGAGAGAGAGAGAGAGAATTTCTTGTTTACTATTACCCATTATATTCAACTGTCTCTTTTTGCATAAGCGGTGATTTCGTCGACTTAATAACTTGTTTATGCTTCACATCTGCGCCTTTCTGGGCTGACTTTTATAAGGAGACTCTTAAGTGTTTTTGAGAGCAGCGGTCTTCTAACTTTTCATACAACGACCCAGTTTCACTTTAAGCTTTGCCCTTACGACCCATTTTTATGTTTCTTGTCAATATAAGAGCTGCGTTTGCTTCCGGCATCAGGTATTTATGGTCCGCTCCGGCAACTCTGACAAAAGCAGTGTTTACAGCTTAGAGCAAGTCCTTCCTATAGGCTATTTTTTTTACATCAATGGAAGAAACTAAAGGACATCACAAACAGAAGACCAAGAGGCCGCCAAGCGCTGCTCCAGTAAAAGAGTAAAGAATTAGAGGCCTTTTTCGCAGTTCACAGGGAAGAAGAACTGTAATCAAACTGACTCATCATCACGGTAGAACTATAGTCATCGTATACTAAACTGCTCCAAATGCCTCTCCCGCTCCCTGACCCTCCCTCCATGATAACATTGGGTCATATTCGTCATATTAGCTGGAGTAGGTAGGAAGACACCTACCGAACGGGCGCAAGCCACTCCCGGTGAGGTATATATGGGAGGTGAGAAGGGAGCTGAAGCCCTCCAAAGACCCTTCCCATGTCCTCACTAACCGTTTCCCTATTGTCTCACCAACACCAGAGAGTAGTTCAGCATGCTCTCTAAAGACAGATCCTCTCTTTATCCACACCACACTACATTCACACAACATATACACCTTTTCCCAAAATTAAAATTTCAAAATGGCGCACATACACCAAGCCTCGGAGTCCCCGCCTGGGGGGGGGACCACAAATTCCCCCAGGGAGGACTCCCCTTCTGGCTGCCGACCCGAGAGGTGTCTTGATAACTCCTCGAACCTCTTTCTTCTCAATTTCTGCAACATTCGCGGTCTTCGCTCTAATTTTCATTCTGTGGAACATCATCTCTCCTCCTCTAAACCTCACCTTCTCTTCCTTACCGAAACACAGGTTTCTGAGGCTACTGACAGCAATCTCTACTCTGTTCCCTCCTACTATCTCTATCCTAAATTTCAATCCAAAGCTGGATGTTGCGCCTACGTGCGCAACGACATCACTTGCTCTCGTGCCCACAACCTTGACTCTTCTGAATTTTCCACCATCTGGCTAAGACTTCATTGTCATTCTATTACTAAATACATCTGTGCTGTTTATCTCTCACTAACTCTACCAACTATGTAAAATTCTTTAACTATTTGAATTCTAAAGTGGAGCACATCTTGACCCACTCTCCCTTCGCTGAAATCTCCATCCTAGGAGATTTCAATGTTCACCACCAGGTTTGGCTTTCATCCTCTTTCACTGACCATCCTGGTGAACAAGCCTACAACTTTGCTATCCTCAACGACCTAGAGCAGTTGGTCCAGCACCCTACACGTATTCCCGACCGTCTTGGAGATCGGCCCAACATTCTAGACCTCTTCCTTACCTCAAACCCTTCTGCTTATTCTGTCATGTCAAACTGTTCTCTCCGTTGGGCTCCTCCGATCACAATCTTATTTCTGCATCCTGTCCTATCGCTCCTGTACACCCTCTGGACCCACCGAAGAGGCGATGCTTCTGGCATTTTGCTTCAGCTCGGTGGGACGACCTGAGGATGTACTTTTCCGATTTCCCGTGGAATGATTATTGCTTCCAGGATAGAGACCCCTCTGTGTGTGCTCAGCGCATCACAGAGGTGATTGTCTCTGGAATGGAGGCATACATTCCTCGTTCTTTCTCTACTCCTCACGCTAAAAAGCCTTGGTTTAATCACGCTTGTTCTCATGCTGTCAGTGATAGAGAGGTAGCTCACAAAAGGTACCAGAGCCTTCAAACTAATGCTAATTATGAACTTTACATTTCTGCCCGAAATCGTGCCAAATCTATTCTCCGACTAACCAAAAATTCTTTCATTAATAGAAAATGTCGAAACCTTGCTTTCTCTAACTCTTCCCGTGACTTCTGGCATCTAGCCAAAAACATCTCCTCCAACTTCACTTCTTCATCTTTCCCTCCACTCCTCAGTCCTGACGGCAACACTGCCGTCTCATCTATCTCTAAGGCTGAACTCTTCTCTCAAACTCCACTCTGGACGATTCTGGGCATATTCCTCCTACTCATCCCCCCTCTGACTCCTTTATGCCTGTTATAAAGATTCTTCAAAATGATGTTTTCTATGCCCTCTCTGGCCTCAATCCTCAGAAGGCTTATGGACCTGATGGAGTGCCTCCTATTGTCCTTAAAAACTGTGCCTCCGTGCTGTCACCCTGCCTGGTCAAACTCTTTCGCCTCTGCCTGTCAACATCTACCTTTCCTTCCTGCTGGAAGTATGCCTTCATACAACCTATGCCTAAAATTACTTGTGCCTCAAACTACCGTCCTATAGCTTTACTTTCTTATCTATCTAAAGCTTTTGAATCAATCCTTAACCGGAAGTTTCAAAAGCACCTTTCCACTTCTGACCTTCTATCTGATCGGCAGTATGGGTTCCGCAAGGGGCGTTCTACTGGTGATCTCCTAGCCTTCTTAACTGACTCTTGGTCATCCTCTCTTAGCCGTTTCGGTGAAACTTTTGCGATTGCGCTGGACATATCAAAAGCTTTTGATAGGGTCTGGCACAAATCTTTGCTTTCTAAACTACCCTCCTACGGTTTCTATCCTTCTCTCTGTACCTTTATCTCCAGTTTCCTTTCTGACCGTTCTATTTCTGCCGTGGTAGACGGTCACTGTTCTTCCCCTAAATCTATTAACAGTGGTGTCCCACAGGGTTCTGTCCTATCTCCCACTCTTTTTCTGTTGTTCATTGATGATCTTCTTTCCAAAACGAACTGTCCTATCCATTCCTACGCCGATGATTCCACTCTGCATTATTCAACTTCTTTTAATAGAAGACCCACCCTTCAGGAACTTAACGACTCAAGGCTGGAGGCTGCAGAACGCTTAGCCTCAGACCTTACTATTATTTCCGATTGGGGCAAGAAGAACCTGGTGTCCTTCAACGCCTCAAAAACACAGTTTCTCCACCTATCCACTCGACACAATCTTCCAAACAACTATCCCCTATTCTTTGACAACACCCAGCTATCACCTTCCTCAACACTAAACATCCTCGGTCTATCCTTAACTCAAAATCTCAACTGGAAACTTCATATCTCATCTCTTACTAAATCAGCTTCCTCGAGGCTGGGCGTTCTGTACCGTCTCCGCCAGTTCTTCTCCCCAGCACAGTTGCTGTCCATATACAGGGGCCTTGTCCGCCCTCGTATGGAGTATGCATCTCATGTGTGGGGGGGCTCCACTCACACAGCTCTTCTGGACAGAGTGGAGGCTAAGGCTCTTCGTCTCATCAGCTCTCCTCCTCATACTGATAGTCTTCTACCTCTTAAATTCCGCCGCAATGTTGCCTCTCTTTCTATCTTCTATCGATATTTCCACGCTGACTGCTCTTCTGAACTTGCTAACTGCATGCCTCCCCCCTCCCGCGGCCCCGCTGCACTCGACTTTCTACTCATGCTCATCCCTATACTGTCCAAACCCCTTATGCAAGAGTTAACCAGCATCTTCACTCTTTCATCCCTCACGCTGGTAAACTCTGGAACAATCTTCCTTCATTTGTATTTCCTCCTGCCTACGACTTGAACTCTTTCAAGAGGAGGGTATCAGGACACCTCTCCTCCTGTATTTGATCTTCCTTTCGGCCACCTCTTTTGTTTTACTTTAGGAGCAGCGAGTAGCGGGCTTTTTTTTTTATTATTGTTTTCTTTTTTTGTTGCCCTTTGTTGTAAAAAAAAAAAAAAACATGTCGTCGCCCAAGCTAACACATTTGATAAGGCTTTCGTAGGGGTTCTAAACATTCCCATGGGCAGTTTTATGACCCCGGTGGTAGTTCTACTTTTTTCTGTACCATGAACCTGAAAAAAAACCCACTCACGAGAACCCGATTGATCTCCTGTTTAGACTTTGGAAATAGTTGATGAGAGGCGAAAGCGTCTAAGAATACCGATCATTAATTCCTAACTCAAACCTCCTTTCTTCCAATCAAAAATCCCGCAGCTATGGAAGAGGGGGCGGGGCTTTTAAAATGGTAATGACCGAAAAATTAATGACGAAATGGCCTACTTCATGCTGTTACGAGAAGCAGAAGGATGAAAGAAAGGAAAGGTGCAATAGGGTAATGATTGTTTTTGACACACTCGATGAGACTGACTATTGTTATCTATTATTATTGTTATCTATGAGGAAGTGGCAAGCAAGTAGTGTATCGCGATTCTGCTCCGGCGCGGCACCTGCTTTGAAGAGCCATGATATGATGTAGAGTCTTCCGTATGCAGGGATGGGTGGGGGATTCGTTACCATGTAGGCTACATTAGTTTGACCTGCATATACTTTTTTATTGTTTGGATCAGGATTGGAAAAAATCCGTTTAAAAAATAAAAGCCCAACCCAGTTTTTTTTGTAGCTTTTTTTTTGGGGGGGGGGGTGTTTATTATTTTTTGTTTATTCCTCGTATTTATATGTAAATCAATTTAAATAATTAATTAAAAAATAGTCAAGGGTAAAGCAAAAGGTTTGAAGTGTTATATGATAGATACTTGTTTAGGTCCTGTTGATACAGGTTGTTAACTTGTACTGTACAGGAAACGAACGGGTGAGGCTTGACTACTGGTCACTCAGCACTCTTCAGTTCCTCAGTCTCTCCTTGTCGTGAGTGAGAGAATCACACTGTTTAATTGTTGTGCTTAGCGGGGCACCCTTGTGCGGTTAGTAATCACCCTAATATATATTTAGTATAAATTATAGTTGAGTCAGAGAAGAAAAGTAGTGTTGTTTCCTGTGTGTGTGTGTGTTATCACTTAGACCAGGGGTTTTCCAGGGGGTACGCCAAGGGTCTGTCAGGGGGTATGCGCTCCCCACGGGTCGTTAGGGTTAGGGGCCTGGCCGGCCACTGACTTGTACTGTACGCGTACTGGACAGGGAGAGAGGCGCGAGGTGTGGTCGGGCACGCACCACTAGGGATGGGCAAGTACCGTTAATTTGAGTACCGGTAGTACCGGTACCGAAAACTCAAGTACCGTTAGTACCGGTACCAGTACCGGTACCCAAAGGAGTTTTTTTTTTCTTAATGACTTCTGATGAAATTCCCAAACAAATTTCCTGTAAAGAAAACCCTCTCTCTTCCTTCAACTTAATATCAACTAGAGTAGAAATGCAACGCTTAGGAGCCTTCTGATTAATGTAAAATCACTTAGGTTTAAGGACAGATCACCTAGTGTCCTAGTCTGTACCATGGGGTCTGTGTGGTCTAATTTTCTATGTAAATTTATGTAAATTCTCTCTCTCTCTCTCTCTCTCTCTCTCTCTCTCTCTCTCTCTCTCTCTCTCTCTCTCTCTCTGAATGAAGTGAATATTTATTTTTTCGAAAAAAAATAGCATGTATCGTTATTATGGATGTATTCGATCATAGTCTAATAACAATAAAAATATTTATTAGCAACCTAAAAAAGAAAAAGAATCGGACATGAAGAATTATCCAGTAACTCCAATAAATAAATCAAATAATGGAAACGGGAGCTGTGATGGAAACGGAAAGCAGGACAAAATGGTGGGAACTTGGGGAGACGGTCAGCGGGGCAGTGACTCAGCGTCTACACACAGGGCCCATACCGCATGGAGGCGGGCGAGCACCGAGTGATCATTAAGCTTCCCGGAACCCAAGTGATCATGATGCTTCGCGGTACCAGTACCGATAGCAGTTATCGATACCAGGGTATCGATAACTGCTATCGGTACCGGTATCATGAGGCTTCGCGGTACCAGTACCGATAGCAGTTATCGATACCAGGTACCGGTACTGGTATCGATAACTGCGATCGGTACTGGTACCGCGAAGCATCATGATCACTTGGTTCAGGAAGCAATGATCACTCCCCGGTACTGGTATCGATAACTGCTATCGGTACTGGTACCGCGAAGCATCATGATCACTTGGGTTCCGGGAAGCTTAATGATCACTCGGCACTGCGCATTGCCGTTAGGATCTTAGTGACGCTCGGTGCTCGCCCGCCTCCATGTGGTATGAGCCCTGTGTAGACGCTGAGTCACTGCCCCGCTGACCGTCTCCCCAAGCTCCCATCATTTTGTCCTGCTTTCCGTTTCCATCACAGCTCCCGTTTCCATTATTTTATGTATTTATTGGAGTTACTGGATAATTTTTCAGGTCCGATTCTTCTTTAGGTTGCTAATAAATATTATTATTAGACTATGATCGAGTACCTACCCATATCACCGAGATATACACTCACTAAGTGGTGATTCTCTCTCTCTCTCTCTCTCTCTCTCTCTCTCTCTCTCTCTCTCTCTCTCTCTCTCTCTCTCTCTCTCTCTCTCTCTCGCCTGCTACACCTCCAATATTTAATCATCTTATTAATTCATCATGCAATTCTTTATAGCCAGAAACTCTCGCCAAGGGATTCAAACTTTTTTCGTTAATGCTTTATTGGATAAATATGATCTCTCTCTCTCTCTCTCTCTCTCTCTCTCTCTCTCTCTCTCTCTCTCTCTCTCTCTCTCTCTAAAAGTTAACGAGTCATACGAATTTAACAGTGGCAAGTAAAAAGAAAACGAAGTCTTGGGTTAAAAGTTAGTGAGTCCCACGAGTCTTTAGAAAACGTTAATATATATTGTTATTGTTATTAGACTATGATCGAGTACCCACTATCCATATCACCGAGATATCCACTTACTAAGTGGTGATCTCTCTCTCTCTGAATGAAGTGAATATTTATTTTTTCGATAAAAAAATAGCATGTATAGTTATTATGGATGTACTCGATCATAGTCTAATAACAATAACAATATTTATTAGCAACCTAAAAAAAAAAATCGGACATGAAGAATTATCAATAAATCCAATAAATAAATCCGAGCAACTGGTACCGGTACCGAGCAATCTGGTACCGGTACCGTACCGTTTAGCTGGTACCGTTAGTACCGGTACTGGTACCGGTACCTGCCCACCCCTACGCACCACTCGAGAGTCGTGAACGGTGAACTGGAGATTGGTGTTGCTGCTTATTAGCAGGTTGGTCCCTTTGTGGCTACTGTCTTTACTGATATAATAATTTCGGAATGCTGTGTCGATTTCAGTAACATTATTATCGCAAACTGTGTTGCATTGGCAAGTATAAGATTGAGCCCTGACTTATTCTTAATGGAAAGGTTGATGAAATAGAAAACACTAGTTTTTCATGTGTACGAAGTAGTGTTGTGCGAAACGATTTACTATAGCGGCGATGTATAGTCACGATGTCAGATGGCCTTAATTTAAGTGTGATTTGTGGTGTGACTGTGTAATATGGCTGGGTGTATTGCGAAGTATCCGAGTATGGTTTGGCTTGGTGAAGCCGTGTTGTAGCTTGGTGATTATGTGATGATGTGTCAGGTGTGTCAAAGCAAAAACTAGAACACAAGCAAATAAGATGAAGAAAAACCCCTGTTTGATGTTATTTATATGTTTTGGAAGATCTTTATGGATTTTACTTCTTTATTTCATGTACATATATGGACCTTATTTATTAATAGGATATAAAACTAAATTTCTGTAAAAAAAAAAAAGGCTTTTTTTTTTTAATGCCAACCCTGGTTTGCATGCCTGTCAATATTTCTAACTATATACTCTTCAGATCGATAACTTCTTTAAATTTTATTCTGAAGCGTTTATAGAATTGCTCTGTAACCCTTTTCATATTTTACTCTACATGTATTATTTCAAACTCTTCGTCACTTAAAACTGCATCCTATATCGCCATTCATTTTTGCGCGAAGCATATCTTGAAAAAAAATATGATGTAGAGTTTTTATGCAATTTTGTACTGAAATGGCTGATTTTTTTTTTTTTTTTTTGCCATGTACTGCGCTTTGATTTCTAAATTTATTATTGCAAACTTATCATCATTTCCAACTGCACCCCTAATGTCTGTAACCTCTATATATCAATATTATTTGATACGTCTCTCTCTCTCTCTCTCTCTCTCTCTCTCTCTCTCTCTCTCTCTCTCTCTCTCTCTCTCTCTCTCTCTCTCTCTCTCAAACTCTTGTTATTTTTTATTCCCCTAAAGGAGTATTTCCTTTCAAGCGTGTTGGGGAAACTTAACACTTTGCTCCTCGGGGCGGCTCAAGCTCTTTATGTTAGTTTAGGAAAAACATTCAAAACCACGATTTTTCTTTCATATTACTTAAGTTGAGAGGCCTTACCCTTTTCTTCAGTCTCCTACCCTTAACCTTCCTAATTTCCTTTAATAAACCCCAACATACAAAGAAACACACATTAAAAACACAAAACTATTTACTCTGTACTATCCTTTCACTAATAATGGCGGATAACAAGAGAACAATATTAATTTTCCGTTTTAAAAACCACAACGAAGCAAATTTTTCGATCTCTGTGATATAAAGTCACATGTCTTCTTACTTCCGGGGAAGTTCAGAGTGGACTCCTCAATTGATTCGTTCCCCTTTCGAAGTTGATATGAAGACTCGAGCAGCGGGTTATAAGTCTGCTCCATTCACCACCCCTGATACGACCACAGCTATTTCTCCTCTTCTTGCTTCTGCTCCAACTCGTCCTCCTCCTCCTCCTCCTCCTCCTTCTTCTTCTTCTTCTTCTTCTTCTTCTTCTTCTTCTTCTTCTACCTAGTCATATTACAAGCAAAGGAGAGAGAGAGAGAGAGAGAGAGAGAGAGAGAGAGAGAGAGACACACACACACACACACACACACATTTCCAAAATGGCGGCTTGCGTATTCACATATATCACCTCAGGGCTTGCGTAGCTCCTGTTTGTTCCCCCGAGGCGTTAAGGAAGATATGGAGAACTGGGTCGAGAGGAGAGTGGGGGTAGGTAAGCGGGGGGAGAGGAGAGAGGAGAGTAAAGGGCTGTGTGTACCTGGCGGCGGACCGGTGAATCTGCGAGGTAACAGCAAAGGGAACGTTCAGTCAGTCACGTCAGGTGTGTGAGAAAGGGCAATGTCAGAATAAATAGACATGGCATGGGGGAGGAGGAGGAGGAGGAGTGGGAGGGGGAGAAAATCGAACGTAAAGGAATAGGAGGTGAAGTAAAACAAACAAATAACTGACATGAAGATAAAATAAGAAAGCACAGAGAAGGAGGAGGAGGTGGAAGTGGAAGTGCAAGGAGGAGGAGAAGGAGGAAGAGGAAGAAAAACATGGAAAGAGGAAATCATGAACGGCAAGACAGCAGAAAGCCCATTGGCTCAATGCGAGGCTGTCTGTTTTTAGTGATTTTATCAATCCGTCAGCCACTAGAGCAGTGATTCCCAACCAGGGGTCCATGGACCCCGAGGGGTCCATAGAAGAATTTCAAGGGGTCCATAAAGATTCTAATTATTTTTTAAATTTATTATACTGGAATTAAGAGATACGCAGCTCGGAGTAAAATTCATACTACTGTACACAATCCTTAGAACTGAATGCTTAAATGCTAGAATTGCTCTACATTCGCTAACTGTACCAAGGGTGTCAAACTCGCGGCCCACGTGAGATATTTGGCCATTGGAATGGTTATGAGTGGCCCGCGAGATGACAGGAAGATGTAGTGGTCCTCAGGTGAAAAAAATGACTGGAAAGGGGGGAACGGGACAAAAAAAGGTTGGGACTTGTAGAGTTACCTGCGGAGAGGTTTTAAAGCACTTCTTTTTACGTACTCGTGGATCCGTTCATTTCACTCCTGACGCAGCAAAGTGATGATCAGAGCGATTCTTAAAGGAGTTGATCGTTTCCGCACAAACTACCTCTGCAGGAAGGCTGTTCCAGTGGCGGAAGACTGTATTCGAGAAATAGCTCCTGCCAGTGACATCTCAAGTAATGGACGGCGGACTCTTTTGATTTTGCGGCGCCCTTGTCATTAAGCCGCGAATTTTGGAAAATCAACCGCTTTGGTGCGAATCGCCATAACTCCCTTATTTCTGGGGCTACATAAATGTTTTTGGTATCAATCAACGGCAAAATGAAAGGGCCTCGCTTCGTTGGAATTGTTTTATCGTTGTTGCTTGTTCTCGGGTTAGTTTGTTGCGTGAATAACTTGGAGTGATCGGCGTTGCTGAACTTGTTCAGGTACTTGAAGACTTGTATCAAGTCCCCCTGCAGTCTCCTCTTTTCCAACGTGAAGGGGTTGAGTCGCTTGAATCGTTCTACGTAAGGTTGCGTCCTCAATGATGATATCAATTTCATAGCGCGTCGCTTTACTCTTTCGGGCAGACCTTCTTGTAATTAGGGAAGAGGAACTGCATTGCGTGTCCCAGGTGTGGCCGTACCAGTGAATTATAGAAAGATAACATTACTCCCGGTGTCTTATACTCGTATAAGTTTCACTCTGTGAACTCGAGCATAGTAATGCTTCTTTTAGCAGACGGACTTGCAGGTGTGTTTCAAGTCATTGCTGATAGTGATCTCGAAGTCTGTTTCCTCTTGACGGCTTGTAGTGGTTCCCCACCCATTTAGTATGTGTTGTTATTTTTTGACTCAAAGTTCATAATTTTACATATGCTAGTGTTAGAGAACTTTTGCCATTATTCAGACCACTGAGTGATCTGGTCTTTGTCTCTCTGGATGATTTTGCAGTCTGCAGTCGTGAGGAAAGGAGGAGGAGGAGGAGGAGGAGGAGGTAGGGGTGGAGGTGGAGGTGGAAGTGTGTGTGTGTGTGTGTGTGTGTGTGTGTGTGTGTGTGTGTGTGTGTGTGTGTGTGTGTGTGTGTGTGTGTTGGGGAGAGAGAGAGAGAGAGAGAGAGAGAGAGAGAGAGAGAGAGAGAGAGAGAGAGAGAGAGAGAGAGAGCAAGTGTTGCATACAGTCGCGTGTCGCAGACGGTGACTTGATATCGAGTCCTCAGCTCACTTGCGTAATAAGAAGTGTCACTCATATTGTCATTCATTGGGGGGAGGAGGAGGAAAGGCTGAGAGGAAGGAGAGGGAAGAACGTAAAGGAGGTGATGGCATGGTGGAAGGAAATGCATGGAGGAGGAGGAGGAGGAGGAGGAGGAGGAGGAGGAAGAGGAGGAACGCGCAACGGAGGAGACAGTAGAAAGGGAGGAAGATGGAATAATATGGAAAAACAAGTGGTGGTGGAAGAAGAGGAGGAGGAGGAGGAGGAGGAGGAACGAGACAGGTAGTTGGTAAGGAGGGAAGATGAGCGAGAGGCAGCAGAGTGATGAGGAAGGGAGGGAAAGGGAACGATAAAGGGACGATGGGAAATAAAGGGAGAGAAAGGGGTGGCTGGGGATGTTTACTACGCTCCTCTCCTGCTTCTCCTCTCCCTTCTCCCTCTTCTTTCCTCCCTTCTCTCTCTCTCTCTCTCCCTCTCCAAGCTCTTTCATCTTTCCACAGGCTCTCCTTCACTTTCCACTAATTTCTCATTTTTCCACAAGCTCCCAATCTGACTTTTCACAAATTTTCTTGTTATTTTTCACTTCAGTTTTTGTCGAACACTATTTTTGTATGTCAATGTTTTGGCCTTCTCATATGTTGATTTTTTCGGTTTTCTTTCTTTCTCCGTCTTTTTCTTTCCTTCCTTCCTTTTTTTTTCTTTGTTTTATTCTTTCTTAATTTCATCCTCTGTTTTTTTCCTTCGTTCTTTCTTTCGTTCTTTCTTCCTGTCATTCTTTCCTTTCCTTTCCTCCTCTCTTTCGTTCTTTCTTCCTGTCATGTTTTTCCTTTCCTTTTTTAAATCTTTTGTATCTTCCTTACCTTCTTTTCTTTTTCTCTTTTCCGTCCCTTTTTCTTCTCATTTTAATTTTTTCTTTCTTTCTTTCTGTTCTTTCATCATTTCTTCATGCCATCACAGATATTCCTCCAGAGATCCACACACGCCTTCATTTTCCATCTTTTTTCGTCTCCTTTCCGTCTCCTTCCTATGCTTTACGTTCCTCTCGTCGTCCTCCTTTTGGCAATTTGCCTTCGCTTTCCATCCATTACTCACCTAATTTTCATCCTCAGCTTTTATTTTCATATTTTCTTTTAACCTAAATTCTCTCTCTCTCTCTCTCTCTCTCTCTCTCTCTCTCTCTCTCTCTCTCTCTCTCTCTCTCTCTCTCTCTCTCTCTCTCTCTCTCTCTCTCTCTCTCTCTCTCTCTCTCTCTCTCGCACCCACACTCACAATTTTCACCCACTCTCGTAAGATTCCACTTCCTATTCACACAACCTTCATATTTCTCCCCCTCACAAATACTTTCCCCAGCCACCTCTTCAATATTACTTCAAAACTTTCCTCACAATGAACGGACTTAATCTCCTTCCAAACTTTCCCCGCCCTGTATCGTTTGCGTCCACCGGCTGTTCATATGATATACCACAGTCCCCGGGAGCCTCGCACCTTCGTCGGTCAGCCTCTTCCCCTGTTAGATTGGACGGGTGGGTGGAGGGATGGATCTCTTGGCGCGGTACTTTGCACATCCTGACCACTGGAATTGATTCAGGTCCATCTGTCTTGTTCGTCAGGCCTATATTATCCAACATTTCGGGGCCTGCTCACCCACATATGGTCCGGCTTTCGTAGAGGTTGTGGAGCAGCCAGTCTTTTGAACCTAGTGTTAGATTGGCGAGGCCTCTGCACCATGAATGTGAAAAAAAACCATTTGTGGTAATCCAACTAATCGACTTTGTGCCTTTTGGAAATATTTATTGTGAGAGCCGAAAGCGTCTAAGAATATGGGCTCATCGTTTGCATGGATTTGTGTATTACGAGTTCGTTATTCTATTTTTATAATTCAGACTATCATTTGTTTCCCTTCCTCTTTTTGTCTTCTTTTCCCTGGGTAGGCACTAGATGGTGTTCCTGAGGCTTTTTTTTGTTTTGTTTTAATAGCAAAGGGAATAGGTCAAGTGGTAAGAAAATATTAAAAAAGAGAATGTATATTACACACTGGCCGCGATATGCTGATCCAATAAAGTAAACGTGTCGGAAAAGGGTGATCAAATATAGTTCGAAAGGGGTCTTGATACTCCCTTCTCAAACAGTTTAATCTATTCTTATTCCCTAGTCAAACAGTTTTTTTTTCTCACAATTTTCCCTTATTTTTATACTTTATCAATACTCTTCTCACAGTTAAAAACATTAATTTACATTTTTTCCCTAATTTAACATTTTTATCCGTATTTTCTTCCTTAAGCCAAAATATGCAGTTTTTTCAGTTTAACAATTTTGTCTATACTTTTTCCCCACAGTCAAAATGTTCAGGTTCCACTTTTTTTCTCCAGTCTAACATTTTTAGTACATTTTTTCCCTCCCTAAGAGTTTCATTTACATTTTTCCAGTCTAACCGTTTCATCTATACGTTTCCCTGTACCAAACAGATTAACTTAAACTTTTCCCTCAGTCTAACAGTTTCACCTTTACTTTCCTCCCAGTGTAACAGTTTTAGCTATATCTTCCCCCTCTGCCTCCCGCCATAACCCCGCGCCGCCTCCCGTCCCGCCCATCCAGCGTCGCCGCGGTACTGTCATAAATATCCCGCCGCCCACCTGCTCCCGTGATACTCGCTCTCATCTGCCTTTTATGTCGTAAATATTTTATAACCTGACCGTGACCCACTCACCTCTAAGAGACACCTGCCCATCTGCCTTCCGCTTTACCCTTTTATAAATTGTTACGTTTAGGATGCTCATATTTTAATAGTGGTTGTTTTTGTAGTTGTTCTCATTTAATATATTTGTGTTTATTTATGTGTACTTTAAGATGTTTGTTACTCTATCTCTGTCCCTTCATTTCTATAATCTAAATTCTTGTGTTATATTTCTCCTTCTCTCATTACTTTCACTTTCATTATCTCTTTCACGGCGTCTCGTCTATTTAGGGGCAACTGAGCAGGCAGCTGAGTGTCCACACTTCTCCCTCTCTACCTCTTATAATAATAATAATAATAATAATAATAATAATAATAATAATAATAATAATAATAATAATAATAATAATAATAATAATAATAATAATAATAATAATAATAATAATAATAATAATAATAATAATAATAATGATAATGATAATAATAATAACCCTCAACTTTGCTTGTATCGATGACATTCCTTTTTTATCTAAATTTCTGGAAAGTATTGTTGAATCAAGTTTTCTGTAGCATTTCCACCCTTATCAGGGATACGTGTCGACAATCTCGTTCGACTTGAGGCCCCACTGCCTTCTTTACGTACGGTACTTCTACGACCACTACTACTTTTGCTTCTACTACTACTACTACTACTACTACTGCTGCTGCTCCTGCTACTTCTCTCACTCCTAGTCCGCTTCCTCCTCCTTTTCCTCCTCCTGTTACTACCACTTTTACTCCTCCTCCTCCTCCTATTCCTCCTCCTATTCCTCCTCCTATTCCTCCTCCTCCTCCTCCTATTCCTCCTCCTCCTCCTCCTCCTCCTCCTCCTCCTCCTCCTCCTCCTCCTCCTCCTCCTCCTCCTCCTATTCTTCCTCCTCTTCCTCCTCCTCCTCCTCCTCCTGTTACTACACATTGACTGGACCACGATGATTGGAGATCGGGAGGGTAACAGATTGCTCGAAATGTTAGAAGACACTTTTCTTACTCAGATTGTTACCCAACCGACGAGGGAAAATAACTTATTAGACCTAGTACTCGTGAGTGATTCAGATCTCACACGTGAATGTCAAGTCGGCGAAAAACTGGATGGTTGCGACCATCACCTAATCCGCCTAAAGATCAGAACAGACCATGAACTCACTGAAAACACGTCCAAGATTCCAGACTACAAAAGAGCCAATTTTAACTTCGCTCGTGAGCTGCTAACCCAGACAACCTGGGAACCCATGACCTACACTCCTGTGAACGGAGTGTGGAATGGCTTCAAGAACAAACTCCTGGAGGTAGAGAGAACAACTGTTCCCATGAAGACAAGGAGAACAAATAATGCCACAAGCCCACCATGGATGACTACCCAGGTTCGACGGGCGATTATTTAAAGAAGAGAAAATACAACTTGCTCAAGGAAAACGGCACTGACGAGGCACGCGAACAGTACCATCAAAGCCTCAGAGCTTGCAGAACACTCATTCGCCAGCGTAAACGCGACTATGAAAAGCAAATTGCACGCGAAGCCAAGTCCAACCCGAAAAAAGTTCTTCACGTATATAAGAACCAAAAAGAAGACAAAAAGCAATATCGGTCCCTTAAAAGATGAAAGTGACGCACTAACACAGGACAATAGACAAATGGTCGAAATCCTAAACAGAAACCTCGCGTCTGTGTTCACGGTCGAGAATACCCAGTCCGTACCCGAGAGCCCTACCCCACCGATGGGGATCACTCCCCTAGAAATTGGCACAATCGACGAACGGGATGTGAAAAAGTACCTAGACAAACTCGAGACAAACAAGTCCATCGGACCCGACGACTTGTCACCCAGGCTGCTCAAGGAACTCAAGCAGCAAATCCTTAAGCCACTCCCCACCATCTACAATCTGTCACTACAACAAAACAAAGTCCCAAAAGACTGGAAACAAGCGAATGTAACTCCGATCTACAAAAAGGGAGACAAAAGTGTGGCCCTAAACTACAGACCAATCAGCCTGACTTCTGTGGCGGGAAAAATCCTCGAGAAGATCATGAGAGACAAACTCGTTAGGTTCCTTGATGACAACAACATCATTTCCGATCCTCAGCACGGTTTCAGGAACAAGCGCTCATGCTTAACCAATTCATTGGACTTCTTCCAAGGTATCTATGAAAACTGGGATAATCATATCCCCAGCGATGTTATATATCTAGACTTTCAGAAAGCCTTTGACAAAGTGCCACACGAAAGACTCCTCAAGAAACTCAAGTCGGCGGGATTAGGCGGCAATCTGACTGCGTGGATCAAGGACTGGCTCACTGGAAGAAAACAACGAGTTGTACTCAACGGACAGGCCTCCAAGTGGCTCCCGGTCACAAATGGAGTGCCACAGGGGTCAGTGCTGGGACCCATACTTTTCATCATATATATCAACGACCTAGAACTAGGATTGAAATCCAATCTTTCAAAATTTGCCGACGACACAAAGGTGGGTGGGAAGGCCCTCACAACGGCAGACTGCGAAATTATCCAGAGAGACCTGGACCAGATCACTCGGTGGTCAGAAAAATGGCAGATGTCCTTCAACACTACCAAATGTAAAGTAATGCATATCGGATCCAGAAACAGCAACCACACATACCACATGGGTGGCGAACCACTACATGTTGTGCAAGAGGAAAGAGACCTCGGGGTCACCATCAGCAGTGACTTGAAACAAACAAAACACTGCAAGTCCGCCTGTAAGAAAGCCAATACAATGCTTGGGTTCATAGCGAGGAACTTCGAATACAAGACGCCGGGAGTTATGTTATCCTTGTATAATTCACTGCTAAGGCCCCACCTGGAATACGCCGTGCAATTCTGGTCTCCTAATTACAGGAAAGACATTGAATTACTTGAGAGAATACAGCGCCGCGCCACGAAGATGATACCATCACTGAGGACGAAGCCCTATGAAGAGCGACTCGAGCGACTCAACCTCTTCACGTTGGAAAAGAGACGCCTGCGGGGAGACATGATACAAGTCTTTAAGTACCTGAACAAGCTCAGCAACGTTGATCACTCCAAACTCTTCACGCTACAAACCAACCTGAGAACAAGAAACAACGTAAAAACAATTCAAGCAAAGCGATGCAATACCAACATCGGCAGGAGTTATTTCTCGAATAGAGTTGTTCGCCACTGGAACAGCCTTCCTGCAGAAGTGGTTAGCGCAGAGACCATCAACTCATTCAAGAAACGCATTGATCGCCACTATGCTGCATCGGGAGTGAACTGAACGTTCCCAAGAGTAGATACACAAGTGCTTTAATCCTTCCCTGCAAGCCACTCCTATGGCAAACGGATTGATTAAATCACTGAACGCAGGCAGCCTATTAATGAGCCAACAGGCTTTCTGCTGCCTGCTAGTCCATGTTTCCATGTTTTACTACTACTACTACTACTACTACTACTACTACTACTACTACTACTACTACTACTACTACTACTACTACTACTACCACCACTACTACTACTACTATTCCTACTACTACTAAGGATAAGTATTTTTCATATTCTTGCCTTCATTCCCGCGAGTAGAACAACTGGTTAGGGTAAGGTCTTCCTGTGTCCTTGATTATGCTTCTATATTTTTGTCTGCCGTCTATCAAAGGGATAATGGAAAAATCGTTAAGTTTACAGTCCTTTAAATAATAATAATTCCCGTCTTTAACTCTTTTTCCTGCCAAAGGAGTTTCATGTGTGTAATCAACAGCAAATTGTTGACTGCGTATTTAGTGATGGATTTTCTGTCATTACATTGACAAGCACCGATTATTGTCGAGTCGTATTGATGAGATTTTATAGAAAGAGAGGCAACATCGCGGCGGAATTTAAGAGGTAGAAGACTATCAGTAGTAGGAGGAGAGCTGATGAGACGATGAGCCTTTGACTCAACTCTGTCCAGAAGAGCTGTGTGAGTGGAGCCTCCCCACACGTGAGATGCATACTCCATACGAGGGCGGACAAGGCCACTGTATATGGATAGCAACTGCGCGGGGGAGAAGAACTGGCGGAGACGATACAGAACGCCTAACCTCGAGAAAGCTGATTTAGCGAGAGAGAAGATATGAAGTTTCCAGTTGAGATTTTGAGTTAAGGATAGACCGAGGATGTTTAGTGTTGAAGACGGTGACAGCTGAGTGTTGTCGAAGAATAGGGGATAGGTGTTTAGAAGATTGTGTCGAGTTGATAGGTGGAGAAATTGAGTTTTTGAGGCATTGAAGGACACAAGGTTCCTTCTGCCCCTATCGGAAATGATAGCAAGGTCTGAGGTTAAGCGTTCTGCAGCCTCCAGTCTGGAGTCGTGTACTTCCTGTTGAGAGGGTCTTCTATTGAAAAAAAGTTGAATAATCCAGAGTGGAGTCGTCGGGTATATATATATATATATATATTTATATATGTAAATATGTATATATATATATATATATATATATATATATATATATATATATATATATATATATATATATATATATATATATATATATATATATATATATATATATATATATATATATATATATATATATATATATATATATATATATATATATATATATATATATATATATATATATATATATATATATATATATATATATATATATATATATATATATATATATATATATATATATATATATATATATATATAGTGCGGCGACGGCCTGATGAACGAGCCTCCCATAACCCACTTAGCCAGTGGGGTGCCTCTTTGGCCGACTCGGTAAGGAGTGGCTCTCCCGTCACGCTGGTCGCGGGTTCAATCCCAGGCAGCCGGGGAATACCCTCACTCTTGATTAATTTCTCGTGTTATTTCGATACACGCAGAGGCCGTGTTGAGAAATAGGAAGGATTTAGAAAAGAAGCTCTCGTCGGGGCATTACAGTGGTGGCAGCGGTGGGATCCTCTCCTGCAGTTCTGTTAAGCTTCTCCGAAGGGGTAACAGGTAGATTGGCCCATGCTCCGAGGTTGATAGAAAATGGGAATGTTGGAGGTATGTCTAAAAAGGACATTGTGGAGTTATGTCTCAAAGGGACATTGTCAACACACAGAAATTAATCAACATAGGGGGGAAAGCCGTGTAGTGCGGCGACGGCCTGATGAACGAGTCTCCCAAAACCCACTTAGCCAGTGGGGTACCTCTTTGGCCGACTCGGTAAGGAGTGGCTCTCCCGTCACGCTGGTCGCGGGTTCAATCCCAGGCAGCCGGGGAATACCCTCACTCTTGACTAATTTCTCGTGTTATTTCGATACACGCAGAGGACGTGTTGAGAAATAGGAAGGATTTAGAAAAGAAGCTCGTCGGGGCATTACAGTGGTGGCATAGCGGTGGGCATCCTCTCCTGCATTTCTGTTGAGCTTCCCCGAAGGGGTAACAGGTAGGATGGCCCATGCTCCGAGGTTGATAGAAAATGGGAATGTTGGAGGTATGTCTAAAAAGGACATTGTGGAGTTATGTCTCAAAGGGACATTGTCAACACACAGAAATTAATCTACATAGGGGGGAAAGCCGTGTAGTGCGGCGACGGCCTGATGAACGAGCCTCCCATAACCCACTTATCCAGTGGGGTACCTCTTTGGCCGACTCGGTAAGGAGTGGCTCTCCCGTCACGCTGGTCGCGGGTTCAATCCCAGGCAGCCGGGGAATACCCTCACTCTTGATTAATTTATCTTGTTATTTCGATACACGCAGAGGCCGTGTTGAGAAATAGGAAGGATTTAGAAAAGAAGCTCTCGTCGGGGCATTACACACACATATATATATATATATATATATATATATATATATATATATATATATATATATATATATATATATATATATATATATATATATATATATATATATATATATATATATATATATATATATATATATATATATATATATATATATATATATATATATATATATATATATATATATATATATATATATATATATATATATATATATATATATATATATATATATATATATATATATATATATATATATATATATATATATATATATATATATATATATATATATATATATATATATATATATATATATATATATATATATATATATATATATATATATATATATATATATATATATATATATATATATATATATATATATATATTTTTCCATAACACTCGATCACTTCAGCTTTATTTTCCTCTATTTTTATATCGACGCAGCTGTCCGCGTACTTTTTCTGTCTCCTCGAAATCACGACCAAAGAAGAAAAACGGTGCTTCCCGGCTGGCCGTAACGGCAACTTTTTCTTCGTGCTCCCGTAAACCGCGGGGCTGTCGAGGACGGGAATTGGACCGAGGCCGCGGGAGTGACGGCTGGCGCGAAGGATGGGGTCTGTAAGGGTACTGTGTGTGTGTGTGTGTGTGTGTGTGTGTGTGTGTGTGTGTGTGTGTGTGTGTGTGTGTGTGTGTGTGTGTGTGTGTGTGTGTGTGTGTGCTCGGGGGTGAGAGGGTGGATTAGTGGAAGAGAGAGAGAGAGAGAGAGAGAGAGAGACTGGGGAATGGAAGAGATATACAGAAACATTCTTTAAATCTTTGAGAAAAATAAAATCAGACATCAAATCTTTTCTTGAATTCAAAATGCTCCACAACAGCAGCAGCAGCAACAACAGCAATACCACCACCACCACCACCATCAACAAGAGCAGATCAATATAATCGCCAGCTAAATCAGTATCACGTGACGGGTCTCGTTTTCACGCATACGCACAGTTATTTACATTGTGCTACCCAAACCTTTTATAACCCGTAATTCTTTCTTTAAATTTTCTCAGTGCAAAGTTTTACACTAAACAGAGACCCGGAGAGTTTTACGACTTTCCCGGGAGCCCAACTTTCACGGACTGTTTCTTCTGGCTGTCTGGACCGCCGGAGGTTGCCATGTCGGGGACATAGATTAGCAACAAGTATAGAAAGGAAAGGAAAAGTAAACTAAAGCGACACGCGGTAAAAAGAAAACGTAAAGAAAATTACGTCGGATAGTTTTTTTCGATCTCTGTTATGTGGGGGCAAGGATTGACAACAGGCAAGGAATAAAGAGAAAACGATGAAATATAAGAAAATGACATTATAAGTAGGAGAGAAGTAGATAAGTAGGAAGGAAATAAAGGATTAAAAAATGAAACGGGTGATTGTGAAAAGAAAACAATAGATATTGTGAACAATTAAAAGGAAAAAAAAGAATGAAATGAGAAACCAGAGAAATAACCTTAAGAAAATTAGGTATTAGCAACAACAAAAGAAGAAACGAAAGTAAAGAAATTGGTGCCAGAGAGTGAAGGAGCTGGACTGCAGGAAGTAAAGAAAAAACGAAAATAATGTGTAAGTAAAAGAAAGAGGCGAACTATAAAAGGAAAAGAAGGAGGAGAAAATATCAAATAGAGGATTGTCTCGGGTTGTCTGGCCCGTCGGAGGTTACTGGGTCGAAGGCAGGGAATAACAACAAAAGAAAGAAAGAAATATAAACGCAATGACAAAATGACTGATAATAATGTCGGGCTGGGGATTCTTTCTCTAGTTGTCGGGCCTGCCGGGGGTTGACATGTCATGGGTAGGGATTAGCAACACGTAAAAAAAAAAATGGAAAAAATAAACTGCAAACTCTGAAGCGGGACAATAACGAAATAAAGAGAAAGGAGTCGGGGATTGGCACAGTTATGTAAGAGTAAGTTAATAAGGAAAATAATAGGGCAAGTTCTGAAAGGAAAGAACATAAGTAAGGAATATGACGAGAGAGAGAGAGAGAGAGAGAGAGAGAGAGAGAGAGAGAGAGAGAGAGAGAGAGAGAGAGAGAGAGAGCACCAAAATTTTCATAACGTAAAATGTATTCTTCTCGATTATAAAAAAAAATCTCACCCACCATATCGAAAATATCACCAATTTCACTTACGCGGCTGGTAGCAATAGACTCGAGAATGAGAGAAAAAAATACATAATGATACTTAAATGAAAGAGGAACCCCCTCACGAACTACACCGGCATCTCTTGAAGGTGTTTACGGCTGTGTGAATCAGACTGAGTACATGGCGGGGCGTATTGGGTCAGGCCAGTCCAATGCCCATGTAGGTAGGCCACCAGGACGGGGGGCGGAGGGTGACATGAGCCAGGCAGCCGCGTCTGGACACCGGTCTCTGGGGGTCTGCCGGCGCCGCTCCTGAACCTCTCCGCGGCGGTAGTTTTGTTTGTTTAGAGATGTCCGAGCCTAGAGAGGGGCAAGTCTTTCTTGTGGCTCTTGCTTACATAACCGGAGTGGTGTGTGTGTGTGAGAGAGAGAGAGAGAGAGAGACGTGACCTAGCTTATATTTATGCGACTGTGTGCAGGCCGAGTGTGGCCCTTTCAGCACGGTGTGACTTAAAAGATGAGCGTGGTGTGACTGGTGGGGTGTGGGGGAGTGGTGCGGTGGTTGAGTGTAGTGTGGTGTGGTGTGGTGTGGATGAGTGCGGTGAAATTTTAAATGAGTGGGGTATGACATGAGTGTGATATAAAATGAGTGTGATATAAAACTTATGGTAAATATTGAGTGCGGTGTGACATGGGTGGTGGTGTGAATCTGTGTAGTAAGACATAAGTGTGGTGAGACGGAGGTGTGGTGTGACGTGAATGTGGTATCGATGAGTGTGGTAAAACATGAGTGTGATGAGACGTAAGTGTGGTGTGACGTAAGTGTGGCGTGACGTGAGTGTGGTATGGATGAGTGTGGCAAGACAAGAGTGTGGTGTGGTTGAGTGTGGTGTGGATGAGTGCGGTGTGACATAGCTGGGTGTGCTCATACGCGCAATATCACACTCAAGTTTAATTAGACACCCACTATTATTTATCTCCCTGTCCGAGCTGCCCTGAGGAGCAGCAGGTAGCCGGAGTAACGTAATTCCCTGGAGAAATGTCATTAGACCTCGCCGGGAAAAAAATAAGCTGGAAGCGTTGGGCTTATTTATCCCGTGTCTGGATAAAGGGGCGGCGGCAGGTGGCCTTGAGGGACGGATGGCGAGCCCTTGGACCCACGCCGAGGCTGTAAAGAGCGGCTGAGGGGTCCACGAGGATGACACCTGGGCTAAATTTGAGTCTCCTCTTTCGGTATTCTGCGTTGATGTGTTAGCCGGAGAAGTGTGTTTTGTATTTTTTCCCTCCTCGGCTTATTCTGAACTAAATTTAAGTATCTTCTTTCATTATTCTGCATTCCTATCTTGGAAGGAGCAGTTTGTTTTTATATTTTTTTCCTTCTTTGACTTATGAACTAAATTTGAGTGTCTTCTTTGGGTATTCTGCGTTGTTGTTTTAGCAGGGAGGGTCTGATTTTGTATTCTTCTCTTTTGATGACTTCTTCTGAACTAAATTTGAGTATCTACTTTCGGTATTCTACGTTGTTGTGTTAGCAAGGGTAGTGTTTTTGCTTTTTCCTCTATTTTGCTTCAGCCCTTGCCCAAAAAAGTAAGGCATATAAATTAAAATGACTTAGTATGATGAATTAACCAAGATAACAATCGAGAAAACTCTAAAATGATGGACAAACTAAGATAGATAACGATGATGTGTGTGTGTGTGTGTGTGTGTGTGAGAGAGAGAGAGAGAGAGAGAGAGAGAAGAGCATATTTCCCCTTGACTAATGTGCCGTGCGTCACCATTCGTTGTAATAATCTCGGGTAATGGGAGACCTTTAGGGAAGACACTTGTAAACTTTTCCCCCACAGACTTTTTTCGTTATTTTTCCTATTATTATATCCTTTTTCCTTTTCAAGGCTTCCCAGTAAGTCAACATAACCTTCCCCTACTCTCTCTCTCTCTCTCTCTCTCTCTCTCTCTCTCTCTCTCTCTCTCTCTCTCTCTCTCTCTCTCTCTCTCTCTCTCTCTCTCTCTCTCTCTCTCTCTCTCTCTCTCTCTCTCTCTCTCTCTCTCTCTCTCTCTCTCTCTCTCTCTCTCTCTCTCTCTCTCTCTCTCTCTCTCTCTCTCTCTCTCTCTCTCTCTCTCTCACACACACACACACACACACATTGATGCAACTGTAACTATTAATGTCACATGCATCGGGTTTCCACACTTGATTGCATATTCCCGAAACGCCTATAGCTCTTGGGCGCTATGGAAAAAACTGTTTATTGATGAGTTATATTCTCGTTGCTTGCGTCGGTATGTAAACAATACGACGTGTGGGCAAGAGCTGACATCCGGGAGTAGTATCACGTGTGTGTGTGTGTGTGTGTGTGTGTGTGTGTGTGTGTGTTACGTACGTTTTTATAACGCAATTCTCCTAATGGGCATGGTATCTTTATGGACTCTTAACTCCCAATACTTTAGTTGCGTTGCAGATAACTGTAAAAAGTCGTCACATTTTTAACGTGTATTGATTTTGTACTGTGTAGTCAATAACTTATCTATCTGTCTATCTATCTATCTATCCATCTATCTGTCTGGGAGGAATGTGAGCTGTGATGGTATATAGGCAGCTTTTATAAACCGATATACTCAGATTACCACCACCACCACCACCACCACTACCACTACCAGCACTACCACGCCTGCAGTCGCTTCACATCCCTTCGAGTCATCACCTCTCACTTCTCTCACTCACTCACTCACTCGGCAAATGAAAGTACTTTTATTCATACACAGACGGCCAATTGTATATTTAACAGATGCACGTCCACGCCCACTCCGCGCATGGAAAAGGTGGCTTACAAATGTTTTTCTCTTCGCAGCGTTCCCCGGTGGACCTTGCAACTCCCGGTCATGCGGAAAACCTTTATCGTCCCTGCCCTTTGTGAGTATATGTGTCACTTTTATGTATTGTTTTTATCTCTCCTATTTTTGACCTCCTCCTCTTCCCCTATTCCTTTTGTTCCTCCTCTCGCATGTGTTTTTCTATTCCTGTATGTATTTTTCTCCTCTTTCTCCTCCTCTCGTCACTTCTTCCATCTCTTCCACTTATTCGGCCTCCTTTTTTTGACCTCCCTTGTTTACCTCATCCTCATCCTCCTCTATTCCTTTTGTTCGTTCTCTTGTATGCGTTTTCTATTCCCGTATGTATTTTTTTTTCTCCTTTTCCTTTGTCTTCCACCTCTTCTACCTATTCGCTCTTTTTGTTGACCGGTCTTGTTTTCCTCCATTCTTTCTCTTTCCGACCCCCTCCTCTACCTCTATTCCTTTTTTTCGTCCTGTTGCATGTTTTCTTTTTCTATTCCTCCTGTCGTCTCTTCTACCTCTTCCATCTATTCGTTCTTCTCTTTTTGACCTATTCCTTTTTCCTCTCACTCATCCTCGTTCATCTGCATGTGTGTATTTGTTCCGATGGTCATTTTCTCTTCTTTCTTTCTCGCTGTCTTTTTGCTCGTCCTCTTCCTCCTTTGTACGGGTTTTCCTTCTCTGTTACTCCTGTTTCTTTCTCTGGGTTCATCCTCTTCTCTTTCGTCGTCCAGTTCTTTTGCCTTTTGCTTGTGTATATCTTTCTGTTTATTTTGTCCCAATTACCATCTTTCTTTTCATCCTCTCTTTCTCCTCTTCTACCGTTTGCGCGGGTATATGTGTTTCTGTGTTATGTCTTCTTGTTTCTCTGTTTTCTTAATCTTCCTCCCCTTTGTCTTCCTCTCTTGCTCTTTGCGTTTGTGTTTATCTTTTCGGAAATCTATTTTTCTTCTTTTTTCGGTTTCCTTCTTGTCCTCTCCCTCCTCCTTGCTCACTTTTCCACCCCTTGCAGTTGTATCAGTTCCTTTGCTTTCTTCTCCTTTCGTCATTTGCTTCTTTCCCTTTCTCTTCCTCCTCCATGCACGCACTTTTTCCCTCCACACCTTTCCATCATCATGCGTGTTGCTACCATTAACCTTTGTTTTTGTGACCTTTCCACGCCCTCTTAATCCCATTTTCTCTTCTCATTACGTGTTGATAAATCTTCCTACATATACATATTTTCTTTGAATTTTTTTTTCTGTCAAGATGTGTTGCAGTTGTAAAAAAATATAGAATCTTAAGTACGTTATAGCTCAATTAATAAGAGGAGAGACTGTTTGCTTCCCCTGTGAATGAGGCACGAAGGGGCGTTCTCTGAGGTATGTGTCAGTGGTATGCTTCAAAGCTGTTTGTAGGTCGAGGGTGACGCGGGGCGGCGTGACCAGCGTGCGTGCATTGAGGGATGACCACAAGTATGAATGGGGCCAAAGGGACGACCGGCCATGGAATTAGCTTGTTCAGGAATCAGCAAGACACACGGTGGTTTCCGAAGTGGGGAATTCAACACTCTGTGTGGCTTCAGAGGTGACACGTGTGTTTTGGCTGCAGACGTGAGATGCCCTTCATTTTTAGTCAGCACTGGTATCATAAATTGCAAAAAAAAGCTTTCTTGCAGATCAGTAGCAGCGTAGTCAGTATAGCCGCTATGGCGAACTTCGTCGAGTGGGAAATACAGGTCAGCAAACTCGAGTAACTGCCAATTTTGCAAAGCCTGACTTTACGGCGCGGACCCGGCGCCAGATAACGAATTCCTTTTGTCAGACGCGGACAGGTAAAGCCGGCGACTCGCACCTGCTCCGCGCGAGTCACTGCCAAAGCGTGTGATTTGCACGGGGAGGCTGCACGCTGCAGCCAGGGATGATTTATTGCGACAAAAAATACATAATAGCATATTTACACAGTTCACAATATGAATTACGTGCTAACTTCTTTTTTATTTACTGAAATTAAAAGAACTTTTATTTTATTTTATTACACTCCGCGTCTCGCCTGACAATGGCTAGCGATTGTTATGAAGGTGAAGGACGCCCACTCGGCCTGAGCGTCCGTGTGCCGGCGTTACCGTCTGTCCCTCAACGACACTGCCGGCTTAGCTATTACGTATATATAAATTACGAAAATATTAGTACGATGGGTCAACATCTCATTAGCATTATCCAATATTTACGTTCTTAAACCTAATTAGAAGTCACGGGACAAAACTAATTAGGGAAATAAAATACCTCGTAAAACATGTGACTTATAAGTCCTGGGATATTAAATTCAACCGTTTAATAAATATTCCAGGCCGCGGCGTTTAGGACGGAGATGGGACGTGTTGTGTTTGAGGGCGCGGCGCTCCGGTGTTTTCGTGCCGCCTCATCACGGCCGCGCCAGCAAACACCCCGCACCCTGCCACCGATTAACCCTGTGACCTGCCAGCCGCCGGGAAGGGGATTGGGGGCGGCAAGGAAAGCGGGGAAAGGGGAGGAAGGGGACGGGGATATTGTTGGAAAGATGAAAATGAAGGAGGAAAGAGGAGAAGCAATACAAAGAACAGATAAATACATTCAGAGGGCAGATGAGGAAGACGAGGGGGAGAAAGAAAAGAATGGAAAAGAGACAATCAGTGCTGAAATAGATATAAACATAAAGACAGGGACTGAAGGAACGGGAATGGGAACGAGGTCGGAGGAGGCGAGGATGAGTAGGGGCTTGGAGATGGAAAAGAGCACGAGGATGATAGAAGACTGATATGGAACGGAGAACTGAGATCGAAAGTGACGAGGGTGAGAGAGGACGGAGGTGGGAAAGGAGGGCGGGGATGGCAGGAGACTAAGATGGGAAAGGAAAGCGGGAATGGGAAAGGAAGATGAGGAAAAGAGGTTAGACAGGTACAGGAATGGAGTGGATGGGGGATTGGAGTGGACGGAGATGTCAGAGGTTGGGGATAGTAGGAGACGAGGATTGGAGTGGACGGAGATGTGAGGGAAAGCTGTTAGGAAGGTGCGGGAATGAGAGTGGATGGAATGGGAAGGGGAAGGAAGATTTCAGGGATCGGGGACACGGACAGGGCTGAGCGGACAGGACCTGCATGGAGGGGACGGAAATGGGAAGTGGATGGGGATGTGAAGAGGAACGAAGATGACAGAGGTCGGGGATTTGAGGCACTGAGGATGGAAATTAACGGAAATGTGAGAGAAAAAGGGCTAAGAGGGAACAAGGCCGCGAGGGGACGGGGATGGGAAGCGAAAGGAGATGTAAGAGAAAGTGGCTTGGAAGGTACGGAGATGGGAGTGAATGGGGATGGGAGAGGGAACGGATATGTCTGGAGGCGGGAATAGAAGGAAAAGGGACGAGAATGGACGATGTGAGGGAGCAGGGCTGAGGGGACAGGGCCGCGAGGGGACGGGGATGGGAAGCGAGGCTCGCCGTTGATAGAAACCTTGCCGCCCCTCACCCTCACTCGGGACGTAGTTATTCAGCTTTATGGCCGTGTGTCCGCTGCTGCTCCTCGCCCCACGCTCATCAGCCTCCCTTTTACCTTTCCTCGCCCAGGGAACAACATGCTGGTCCTTCTATTGCCCAAACAAACACTCCCGTCACCTTACCGCCAGTAGCAAAAGAAACCTATGTAATTTTAAAGGTATTGTTACTCTCTTCGCCTTACAGACAACACGTAGCTCTCTGTATTATTCAAACAACTCACACACTGCCGTCACGTTACCACCAGTAGCATAAGAAAGTAACTTGTGTAATTTTGAAAGCATTGTTACTCATGCTTAGCCTTACGGACAACACGTATGTCCCTGTATTGCCCAAACACCTCAAACAATTATTGTCACTTTACCACCAATAGCAAGAGGAAAATTATTGTGGATTTTGAGAGCCTTTTTAACCCATTGTTATGACCACAGGCTAAAGTTAAGAGCATATTTTTACCTATTCTCCGCCCAGGAAGCAACTCGGTTCTTTTATTGCTGAAGCACTACCGTCACGTTGCCAACACTAACTGAGACAAATAGCGTATAATCATGGAGGCATTTTCAACACATTAATTGTTGCATAGTGAGCATTGTCATTATTTTGGTTGGATTTTTTACGGTTGTTGGTAAGTCTCGTGTTTGTAAAGGACATTTATGTAACACAAGGCACCTGAGACATCCTTTCTTCAGTATCTCCTCCTTCCTGCGACTTCAACTCTTCCAAGAACGACACCTCTTGAGTTCCTTATCGGTACAATTTAAGTTACTTTCTATATATTATTATTTGAGGGGTGGTTTCCCCTTGGTCTCTTTCCTTGAGAGTAAAAAGAAAACGTACCGTAAAATATACATAATTTTCTCAGTTGTAGGTTGCTATATATCTTCACGAAACTTAGCAACACTGACAGCCCAACTTTTCAAACCCTGCGTTTAACCCTTTAATTATACCGAAAGAAAAAAGCCAAATTTGAGTAACTTTTAAAACTAATAATTATAAAATGTACATCCACCGGACGTAATTTGTACCACACCTAAAACTTGGGAGATCCTGCTTGAGGCGGCGGCGAGGGAGGAGGGGGTAGGAGGTGGAGGGGGAGGATGTTAAGATGAAGCTGGTGCTAATTGCCTTAGGGAAGTTGAGAGAGAGAGAGAGAGAGAGAGAGAGAGAGAGCTAGATGAACAGACAGATAGACAAATGGACATAGCTCATAAACAGATAGACAAGTAGACAGACAGACTAATATATAGGCAGACAGGTATACAAACTGACAGACAGATAGAAAGATAAACAAATGGACAGACCTAGAGATACAGACAATGAAGTAGACAGATAGACAAATAAAAAGACAGGCAAACAGAAAGCGTACATTAAAACAGTCAGACATATAGAAAGAAAAACATGTAGACGGACAAAGAATAGAGGATAACAAACAAATATACAAACACACAAACAAGAAGCAGGTGGTACGTAACAGATAACAGCTATGTAGCGAAATAAAAAAGAATGAGGAAAAAGAACGACTGCAGTGGGGGCGCGTGCACACTCGTCAACGTGTACCAAAACGAAGGAAAAACACGTACATAATGACCCGTATATTTATGGAGACAGATGGGTCGCTCTAGCTAATGAAACGTACGGAGAAATTAGGGAGGAGGAGAGGGACAGCGAGGAAGGGGTGGAGAGGGCGATAATATAGTGACAAATTTAGCGAGGAGGCACACATGCATACTCAACATAATCGCCTACATATCGACTTGTATTGGTGGAGACACATGAGCTGCTCTTGATTACCCGTATATAGAGTGAGGAAGGCAGGGGATAGGGGACGAGTGGGCGTGGAGGCATAAGCATACACACCATTACAAAAACCTACACATCGACCCGTAGGAGGTACTTGGGAGGGTCCTGCTCATTAAACGTACTGAGAGGTGTATGAAGGAGTGGCTGTAGGTTGCTAGGTAGGTAAGTAGGGGATAGGGAGGGGCAGCGAGGGAGGTTGAAGAGAGTCGGAGGGATGTGGTGGGGCGGGGGAGAGCCAGGGCAGCGCGCAGGGTCAAATCGCGAGTGGGCAGCCCTGAGCGAGGCACATCACGCTCCTTCCCAGTTCCCGGTAGCCTGTCTCTCCGCTCAGCCGCCCTCCTGCATCCCGCCAACGCCGCCACTTGCTCCCGACCCTCTCCTTCCGCGGCCCACTCGACACCGCCACCTCAGCATCCACAAGTCCTCTCCGTTGACGCTCGTGTGTGAAGCCTCAAGGATCGTTTCATTGACAGTGTGCTCCAGTTTTTTCAAATTTGGTAAAGAAGTTTTCAGACTTGCAAAACAGACGCATTCAGCATTCACATCCCCGCGTCGCGTCAGCTGTTTGTGGGATACTGTTCTTAATACACCTGTTTCGTTGAGCCTCCGAGGAAACTTAAAATGGCTAGAGTCAAGACAATGGGCCATGACCAGTGGGAGGAAAAGACAGCCCCCTTCTAGCAGGCAAGACTAAGGCCCTTATCGGTCTTTTTGGCACCCCCTGGGAGGCGCCGAAGACCCAGAAAGCCGAGGCCGCGCGACGATTGGTGCGTTACTGTCTGGTGAGTGTGTGAGTGTGTGGTTGGTGCAGACCGGCTGGTAACACACGATTTACATACCTTTATCGCCTTAACCCCCCCACCTCCTTCCCCGCACCACAGCCCCGTGTTAACGAGATGCCGAGCACACCTGTTGAGTACGTGCATGTGTGTTTGCATGTGTGTGTGTGTGTGTGTGTGTGTGTGTGTGTGTGTGTGTGTGTGTGTGTGTGTGTGTGTGTGTGTGTTTGATCAAGAACATCCGACTCGAGTATTCTTAGTAATCAAATAACCCCGCTAACAATAATAATGATGAAAATAATGAGACACTCTTTTGGCCTCTTCTATTTGCTTTTGTTGGAGCAGCGCTTGGCGGGCTTTTTGTTGCTTTTTTGTTTTTTTGCCCTTGAGCTGTCTCCCTTACTGTAAAAAAAAAGAAAACTAATACTGACACTAACTATAATAATTGCCGGAGTCACAAAATCATTCTATCAAGCTTAGACTCCTATGGCTTTAGCCACTCATCCCCTGAAGCCTCTCCCAGCCATGTGAGGCTCGTAAAGACCTGTTTGTTGACCCACCCAGGCTTCCTCCTCTCATCTGTCTCTTCTCTCCCCTCGTTTGCCCCCTCCTCACCTCTCATCCCTCCCCTCCCTCCCCTCCCCTCTCCTCCGTCCCCTCCCTCTCCTTCCCTCTCCTCCATCCCCCTACCTCTCCTACCTCCTTCTTTCCTTTACTGTCTCCTCTTCCTCACCCAGCGCCCTCCCTCTGCCCCCCTTTCACTTTTCTCCTTCCCTCCCCTCACCTTCCTCCTTCCCTCCCCTCACCTACCCTTCTGTCAAGACCATTTGCCCTCCCTACCTACCTCCTTCCCTTCCCTCCCTTCACCTACCTCCTTTCCTTCCACTCCCTTCGCCTACCCGTCTTCCCTCCCCTCCCCTACCTTCCTTCTGTTCCCTAAGCCCCTATCCATCTTCTCATCTACCCTTTTTTTTTTCCCTTCCTTTCCCTCACTGATTCCCCCCTCCCTTCCCTCTCCGCCATTCCCTTTCTTCCTTCACTGTCATCCCCTTTCCCTCTTCTCTCTTCTTCGCTCCTTCCTCCTTTATTGGTTCTCCGTTTTCCTTCTCTCCCTGCTTCCTCACCTCCGTCAATACCTCATTTTTCTCTCACCTTTCCTCTTCCTCTTCTTCCTTCTCCCTTACCATCCCTTTACTTCCCTCCCTTCCCTCATCTCTACTTCCTTTCCCTCCCCTTACTCTTCCCTTTCCCTTCCCTTACTCTTCCCCTTCCTTTCCCTTACTCTTCACCTTCCCTCCCCTTACTCTTCCCTTTCCCTTCCCTTACTCTTCCCCTTCCTTTCCCTTATTCTTCACCTTTCCTCCCCTTCCCTTCCCTTCCTTTACTCTTCTTTTTTCCTCCCCTTACTTTTACCCTTCCCTCCCCTAACTCTTCTCCTTCCCTCCCCTTACTCTTCCCCTTCCCTTCCCTTACTATTTCCCTTCCCATCCCTTACTCTTCCCCTTCTCTTCCCTTATTCTTTCCCTCTCCTTCCCTTATTCTTCCCCTTCCCTCCCCTTCCTCTTCCCCTTCCCTTCCCTTCCCTTCCTCTTCCTTTCTCTTACTCTTCCCTTCCCTCCCTTCACTTACTTCCCATTCCAGTACCTCCCATCACTTATCCCTTTTCCTTTCCTTAACTTAACCTCTTCCCGTCCCCTCCCCTCTCTTCTCCCATAATATCCCCTCAAGTGCCCCCAACCCTTCCTCTCCCTCATTACCCCTTCCCATTCCCCTCTCACCTTCACTTAGCCCCTGCCTCTCCCCAGATGTCCCTTCCCTCCCATTCCATTAGCTGTATCCCATCCTATCGCCACTTCTCCTGTTCCCCTCTCGTTCCCCCTCTCCCCCTCTCTTTGTCTCTTTCTTTGTGTTCTTATCTTTGTTTGTCTGCTCTCTCTCTCTCTCTCTCTCTCTCTCTCTCTCTCTCTCTCTCTCTCTCTCTCTCTCTCTCTCTCTCTCTCTCTCTCTCTCTCTCTCTCTCTCTCTCTCTCTCTCTCTCTCTCTCTCTCTCTCTCTAAAAATAACCGCAGTAACGTGGATGTTTTTGCCGCCTCTCCCAAACTCGGTTGCTCTGATAATATTCCTGGAGGAGATTTGATTTAGCCAATTTCTGAGCATCAATAAACTCGCCGTCGTCCCTGTGTGTGGTGCGGCGTTCGGGACTTTTATTTTCTTCTTTTCGGCTTGACTTGATGCGTTATTTTTCACGTCTGAGGGTTTAAGATGAATGTCCGTGCTTGTATGCTTTATTTTCCCCTTGTTTTGTCCTTCGTCTCTCTGTGTGGCTTGGCGTTCGGGACTTGTATTTTCTGCTTTTTTATTTGACTTGTTATTTTTTATGTCAAGGCGTGTCCGTGCTTGTATACACCAGGTATTCGTTATATGCGAGGGTTACGTTCTGCAAAAAGCTCGCATAATGTGAATTTGCATATATCGAACCTTTCATCCCATTAATTATAGGTGGTTATGTTCCACGACCCGTTTTCGAACCCTCTAAATATTTATTCCGGCACCGTTTCAAACACGAATAAACGTGTAAAATTCTGGATACTCGGTAAGTTAAAAAGTGCATGTTTTTTCTACTATATCACGTACTGTATATTCATATGTATTTTGAATCTTACTGAAGGGAAATCAGGACATGGATATTATACTCTAAGTTATATGTACCCCATTCAGGGTAGAGCTTCTCCGAGAGCTGCTGATTGCTTCCGGGGAGACACACTCAAAGTCTACGATTTAAGCTGATAATTAGCTACCTCAGGATTAACGTTCGGATCAGAGGGAGGAGAAGGTTAATTATAGGCGAGGAAAGTGCGGGAAAACATTTTCACCCGCCGCCCACTAGTGCGAGTCGGCCACCATACCTCACCAACCAGTCGCACCAGCGCCGCTACTCGCATAATAGCGATTTTTTCTCGCATGAAACGAATACGTGGCACATTTAGCTTAGTCTCATATGAGCGAATTCGCATATTTCGAACTCGCATATATCGAATACCCGGTGTACTATATTCTCCCCTTGCTTTATCTTTCATTTCTCTGTGTGGGGCGGCGTTCGGGACTTCTATAATCTTCTTTTCAGCTCGACTCGTTGCTTTTCATGTCACGGGTTTGAGATGTGTGTCCATGCCTGTTGTCCCTAATCTCCCTGTGTTTTGTTTATTTGCTACACCACACACTGTCACACCTTTTGAAGCTTGTAACTCTGACTCAAGAATGTGTTTTTTAGAGAGGGGTTGGCATTTAATCTCTGGAACACTTTAATAATCGTCACCGTCTGATACAACGAGCTTAGTAGAGGACTTTTATAGTTTTCAGTAAGACTGGTTTGTATTTACTCTCTGGAACACTTCAGTGATTGTTATAGAAACGAGGGAGATCATAATAGCCCTGCAGCAGTCACAAAGGCCTTCTCTCTCTCTCTCTCTCTCTCTCTCTCTCTCTCTCTCTCTCTCTCTCTCTCTCTCTCTCTCTCTCTCTCTCTCTCTCTCTCTCTCTCTCTCTCTCAACAACCCCTTTACTCAATAAAGCTCTTTATCTACAACAATCCTCTTACCTCTTTTCTACTGATATTTTTAAGGTTGAAAGTAATCGTGATATGAAAGAGCGGGGAAAAGTTTGAACATTGTTAATGTGGCGGTAATTCAATATTTTTCGATATCCCGTTTTATTTTTCTCATTTTCTTTAACTAATATTGAAGACTGAAAGTCATTAGTAGTATTGTTCCATTGAGGAGGGGGATCATGTTGACAGAGAGTTTTTACTTGAGGGTATCGGGACCTAAAAAATAAAACAAAAACAAAACAAAACAATAATAGGTTTATTTGTACTAATATTTTTTTTTTAATTTAGCTCTATATGGTGGTCGTATTTTATTTTCTATTTTTACTTTTTGTTTTTTTGTTTGTTGTGTACTTTAAGATATTTATTACCCTACACGTCCATCCCTCCATTTCTATAATCTACTTTCTCTCGCCCTCTTTCTCCTTCTCTCGCCGATTTCACTTTGATTTTCTCTTTCTCGGCGTCTCAGGTATTTGAGGGATGCGGATTCAACAGGCAGCTTATAGTGTCCGCACCCCTTCCTCTCTACCTGTTTCGTCTCTTATAATAATAATAATAATAATAATAATAATAATAATAATAATTGACAGTAGTAGGTTGAAGGTATTCGGGTGACGATTAAGAGTAAAAAGTGAACTTGAGCCGATTGGAACAGGTAACATCCACAGTGAAATTAGAAGAACAAAAACCCAAGAATTGTTCAAGTTTACAGACAACCAGATAAAAGTTGAAATTATAACCTTTGCCAATATTAGAAAGGGAGAGGTTGGGAAAGGTCTTTGTCTTGATGATGACGATGATGATGATGATAAGGAAGAGGAGGAGAAGG
Organism: Eriocheir sinensis; assembly: GCF_024679095.1. Lineage (NCBI taxonomy): Eukaryota > Metazoa > Arthropoda > Malacostraca > Decapoda > Varunidae > Eriocheir > Eriocheir sinensis. Next base: position 12,901,404 of record NC_066509.1, read on the forward strand.
AGGGTAATGATAATGATGATGGTTATGGGTTAGGGTAGGAAAGCGTCAGGAAGGACCTTTGTTTTGCATGGCGGTATCTATCTTTTGATGATGATGATGATGATGATGGTGGTGGTGGCTTAACGTGCCTTCACCTCTCACCATCTCACTTCTTGTTTGCCAACGCCGGGCTCGCTGCGAAGGAAATGAGAGAAAGCGAGTTCCTGGGAAGAGTTTGGTCTCAAAGGAACGAAAGGAAGGCTGGAGGGTTTATGAAGGGCCAAACTTATATCTTCCATCAACGCGAGGACTGCTGAATGCCTGCCTAGTGCTTCCTGATCTTGTCGAGCTGAGCAGGTTTGATTTCTCTCTCTCTCTCTCTCTCTCTCTCTCTCTCTCTCTCTCTCTCTCTCTCTCTCTCTCTCTCTCTCTCTCTCTCTCTCTCTCTCTTATATCATTAGTTTGCCTTCATTCTCTGTATTCTGTCTGGATTTTTCAAAAGTTTTACAGCTACAAGCAAGCACACTATTTTTGTCTAATACGGGAGGAAAAAAAGGTCGCTGAAGCAAATTCGACTCAATGGGGAAGCAAAGCGTGTGAGCACAACACGGCCAGAGGTAAACAGCGCACTTTACGCCTGGAAACAATATCCATCGATGTAGCGAAGCGTGTTTACTCCTGTTTGCATCTCCCTAAGCCTCTCCCCCTCCCCTTATCCCCCCCCCCCTGTGTGTGTGTGTGTGTGTGTGTGTGTGTGTGTGTGTGTGTTTGAAATTATCTTATGTTTTCATGTTTGCCTTGATTATGGTTATCGATTGCCTATAAGGATACCTATCGACGCTGTGGCTGCAGCGCAAAAAGATTCAGTGTTGTGGAAGGATGTGTACTAGGATGTGCAGAGGCAGGAACAGGAGTTTTATGCAGCAGAAGCAGTAGTTGCAGTTGTAGTGGTAGTATAAGTAGTAGTAAAATTGGAATTGGTAGCAGTAGTTGTAACAGTAGTCGTAGAAGTAACGGTAGTGGTGGTGTTAGTAGTAGTAGTAGTAGTAGTAGTAGTAGTAGTAGTAGTGTTGTAGTATTATTAATAGTAGTAGTAGTAGTGGTAGTAGCAGTAGTAGTGTTGTAGTAGTAGTAGTGTTGTAATAATAGTAACATTATTATTATTATTATTATTATTATTATTATTATTATTATTATTATTATTATTATTATTATGATAGGCCAAGAATGTCAGCCTCTCTGGAGAGTTCGTGGAACTATATACCCAGTAAGGGTCCCAGAAGGGGGAACATTGGCCTTAGGAAAGAGAAAATATTAACTCTATTCTTAAATAAATGCAGGTTTTCAGCATCATTTGGAAGCTGGTTCCACAATTTAATTATACAGGGAACAAAGCTTCAAAAAAATTGGGAAGTATTAAAACGTACAGCTGAAAATGCCAAATCATTGAGATTTGAAGCAAACTTAGTGAAACGAGGCTGAAGAAAAGATGGAGGAAGTTCAGATTGTAAAGGATGGTTATGATTGTTAATGATCTTATACAACAGAGTAAGAGAGCCAACAATTCGGCAATGTTCAAGATTAATGTCAATATTAAGTAGCAAAAACTTGATCTGATTCTTCGACCGGTCCAAGAGCTTCATATGGGAGTCTGCAGCAGAGAGTAAAACAGGGGAGCCGTACTCAAAATGTGGCAATAAGAATTAATAAAAGGAATTTAATACAACGCTGTCGTCAGAGAATATCTTTTTGCACTTGCGAAAAAGACCAATTTTCCGAGAGATTG